>NW_027443105.1:0-305355 GCF_048569485.1 Anomaloglossus baeobatrachus
TATATAGGGAGCTGGGGGGGCATCATACTGTACATAGGGGGAGGGTTGTCAGGATATACTGTATATAGGGAGCTGGGGGGCATCATACTGTACATAGAGGGAGGGTTGTCAGGATATACTGTATATAGGGAGCTGGGGGGGCATCATACTGTACATAGGGGGAGGGTTGTCAGGATATACTGTATATAGGGAGCTGGGGGGGCATCATACTGTACATAGGGGAGGGTTGTCAGGATATACTGTATATAGGGAGCTGGGGGGGCATCATACTGTACATAGAGGGAGGGTTGTCAGGATATACTGTATATAGGGAGCTGTGGGGGCATCATACTGTACATAGAGGGAGGGTTGTCAGGATATACTGTATATAGGGAGCTGTGGGGGCATCATACTGTACATAGAGGGAGGGTTGTCAGGATATACTGTATATAGGGAGCTGTGGGGGCATCATACTGTACATAGAGGGAGGGTTGTCAGGATATACTGTATATAGGGAGCTGTGGGGGCATCATACTGTACATAGAGGGAGGGTTGTCAGGATATACTGTATATAGGGAGCTGTGGGGGCATCATACTGTACATAGAGGGAGGGTTGTCAGGATATACTGTATATAGGGAGCTGGGGGGCATCATACTGTACATAGAGGAGGGTTGTCAGGATATACTGTATATAGGGAGCTGTGGGGGCATCATACTGTACATAGAGGGAGGGTTGTCAGGATATACTGTATATAGGGAGCTGTGGGGGCATCATACTGTACATAGAGGGAGGGTTGTCAGGATATACTGTATATAGGGAGCTGTGGGGGCATCATACTGTACATAGAGGGAGGGTTGTCAGGATATACTGTATATAGGGAGCTGTGGGGGCATCATACTGTACATAGAGGGAGGGTTGTCAGGATATACTGTATATAGGGAGCTGTGGGGGCATCATACTGTACATAGAGGGAGGGTTGTCAGGATATACTGTATATAGGGAGCTGGGGGGGCATCATACTGTACATAGAGGGAGGGTTGTCAGGATATACTGTATATAGGGAGCTGGGGGGGCATCATACTGTACATAGAGGGAGGGTTGTCAGGATATACTGTATATAGGGAGCTGGGGGGGCATCATACTGTACATAGAGGGAGGGTTGTCAGGATATACTGTATATAGGGAGCTGGGGGGGCATCATACTGTACATAGAGGGAGGGTTGTCAGGATATACTGTATATAGGGAGCTGGGGGGGCATCATACTGTACATAGGGGAGGGTTGTCAGGATATACTGTATATAGGGAGCTGTGGGGGCATCATACTGTACATAGAGGGAGGGTTGTCAGGATATACTGTATATAGGGAGCTGTGGGGGCATCATACTGTACATAGAGGGAGGGTTGTCAGGATATACTGTATATAGGGAGCTGTGGGGGCATCATACTGTACATAGAGGGAGGGTTGTCAGGATATACTGTATATAGGGAGCTGGGGGGCATCATACTGTACATAGAGGGAGGGTTGTCAGGATATACTGTATATAGGGAGCTGTGGGGGCATCATACTGTACATAGAGGGAGGGTTGTCAGGATATACTGTATATAGGGAGCTGTGGGGGCATCATACTGTACATAGAGGGAGGGTTGTCAGGATATACTGTATATAGGGAGCTGGGGGGCATCATACTGTACATAGAGGGGAGGGTTGTCAGGATATACTGTATATAGGGAGCTGTGGGGGCATCATACTGTACATAGAGGGAGGGTTGTCAGGATATACTGTATATAGGGAGCTGGGGGGCATCATACTGTACATAGAGGGAGGGTTGTCAGGATATACTGTATATAGGGAGCTGTGGGGGCATCATACTGTACATAGAGGGAGGGTTGTCAGGATATACTGTATATAGGGAGCTGGGGGGGCATCATACTGTACATAGAGGGAGGGTTGTCAGGATATACTGTATATAGGGAGCTGGGGGGCATCATACTGTACATAGAGGGAGGGTTGTCAGGATATACTGTATATAGGGAGCTGGGGGGGCATCATACTGTACATAGAGGGAGGGTTGTCAGGATATACTGTATATAGGGAGCTGGGGGGGCATCATACTGTACATAGAGGAGGGTTGTCAGGATATACTGTATATAGGGAGCTGTGGGGGCATCATACTGTACATAGAGGGAGGGTTGTCAGGATATACTGTATATAGGGAGCTGTGGGGGCATCATACTGTACATAGAGGGAGGGTTGTCAGGATATACTGTATATAGGGAGCTGGGGGGGCATCATACTGTACATAGAGGGAGGGTTGTCAGGATATACTGTATATAGGGAGCTGTGGGGGCATCATACTGTACATAGAGGAGAGCGTTGTCAGGATATACTGTATATAGGGAGCTGTGGGGGCATCATACTGTACATAGAGGGAGGGTTGTCAGGATATACTGTATATAGGGAGCTGTGGGGGCATCATACTGTACATAGAGGAGGGTTGTCAGGATATACTGTATATAGGGAGCTGTGGGGGCATCATACTGTACATAGAGGGAGGGTTGTCAGGATATACTGTATATAGGGAGCTGGGGGGCATCATACTGTACATAGAGGGAGGGTTGTCAGGATATACTGTATATAGGGAGCTGGGGGGGCATCATACTGTACATAGAGGGAGGGTTGTCAGGATATACTGTATATAGGGAGCTGGGGGGGCATCATACTGTACATAGAGGGAGGGTTGTCAGGATATACTGTATATAGGGAGCTGGGGGGGCATCATACTGTACATAGAGGGAGGGTTGTCAGGATATACTGTATATAGGGAGCTGGGGGGGCATCATACTGTACATAGGAGGGAGGGTTGTCAGGATATACTGTATATAGGGAGCTGGGGGGCATCATACTGTACATAGAGGGAGGGTTGTCAGGATATACTGTATATAGGGAGCTGTGGGGGCATCATACTGTACATAGAGGGAGGGTTGTCAGGATATACTGTATATAGGGAGCTGTGGGGGCATCATACTGTACATAGAGGGAGGGTTGTCAGGATATACTGTATATAGGGAGCTGGGGGGGCATCATACTGTACATAGAGGGAGGGTTGTCAGGATATACTGTATATAGGGAGCTGTGGGGGCATCATACTGTACATAGAGGGAGGGTTGTCAGGATATACTGTATATAGGGAGCTGTGGGGGCATCATACTGTACATAGAGGGAGGGTTGTCAGGATATACTGTATATAGGGAGCTGTGGGGGCATCATACTGTACATAGAGGGAGGGTTGTCAGGATATACTGTATATAGGGAGCTGTGGGGGCATCATACTGTACATAGAGGAGGGTTGTCAGGATATACTGTATATAGGGGAGCTGTGGGGGCATCATACTGTACATAGAGGGAGGGTTGTCAGGATATACTGTATATAGGGAGCTGGGGGGGCATCATACTGTACATAGAGGGGAGGGTTGTCAGGATATACTGTATATAGGGAGCTGGGGGGCATCATACTGTACATAGAGGGAGGGTTGTCAGGATATACTGTATATAGGGAGCTGTGGGGGCATCATACTGTACATAGAGGGAGGGTTGTCAGGATATACTGTATATAGGGAGCTGGGGGGGCATCATACTGTACATAGGGGAGGGTTGTCAGGATATACTGTATATAGGGAGCTGTGGGGGCATCATACTGTACATAGAGGGAGGGTTGTCAGGATATACTGTATATAGGGAGCTGGGGGGCATCATACTGTACATAGGGGAGGGTTGTCAGGATATACTGTATATAGGGAGCTGGGGGGGCATCATACTGTACATAGAGGGAGGGTTGTCAGGATATACTGTATATAGGGAGCTGTGGGGGCATCATACTGTACATAGAGGGAGGGTTGTCAGGATATACTGTATATAGGGAGCTGGGGGGGCATCATACTGTACATAGAGGGAGGGTTGTCAGGATATACTGTATATAGGGAGCTGGGGGGCATCATACTGTACATAGAGGGAGGGTTGTCAGGATATACTGTATATAGGGAGCTGTGGGGGCATCATACTGTACATAGAGGGAGGGTTGTCAGGATATACTGTATATAGGGAGCTGGGGGGCATCATACTGTACATAGAGGGAGGGTTGTCAGGATATACTGTATATAGGGAGCTGTGGGGGCATCATACTGTACATAGAGGGAGGGTTGTCAGGATATACTGTATATAGGGAGCTGTGGGGGCATCATACTGTACATAGAGGGAGGGTTGTCAGGATATACTGTATATAGGGAGCTGTGGGGGCATCATACTGTACATAGAGGGAGGGTTGTCAGGATATACTGTATATAGGGAGCTGGGGGGGCATCATACTGTACATAGAGGGAGGGTTGTCAGGATATACTGTATATAGGGAGCTGTGGGGGCATCATACTGTACATAGAGGGAGGGTTGTCAGGATATACTGTATATAGGGAGCTGTGGGGGCATCATACTGTACATAGAGGGAGGGTTGTCAGGATATACTGTATATAGGGAGCTGGGGGGGCATCATACTGTACATAGAGGGAGGGTTGTCAGGATATACTGTATATAGGGAGCTGTGGGGGCATCATACTGTACATAGAGGGAGGGTTGTCAGGATATACTGTATATAGGGAGCTGTGGGGGCATCATACTGTACATAGAGGGAGGGTTGTCAGGATATACTGTATATAGGGAGCTGTGGGGGCATCATACTGTACATAGAGGGAGGGTTGTCAGGATATACTGTATATAGGGAGCTGTGGGGGCATCATACTGTACATAGAGGGAGGGTTGTCAGGATATACTGTATATAGGGAGCTGGGGGGCATCATACTGTACATAGAGGGAGGGTTGTCAGGATATACTGTATATAGGGAGCTGGGGGGGCATCATACTGTACATAGAGGGAGGGTTGTCAGGATATACTGTATATAGGGAGCTGGGGGGGCATCATACTGTACATAGAGGGAGGGTTGTCAGGATATACTGTATATAGGGAGCTGTGGGGGCATCATACTGTACATAGGGGAGGGTTGTCAGGATATACTGTATATAGGGAGCTGTGGGGGCATCATACTGTACATAGAGGGAGGGTTGTCAGGATATACTGTATATAGGGAGCTGGGGGGGCATCATACTGTACATAGAGGGAGGGTTGTCAGGATATACTGTATATAGGGAGCTGTGGGGGCATCATACTGTACATAGAGGGAGGGTTGTCAGGATATACTGTATATAGGGAGCTGTGGGGGCATCATACTGTACATAGAGGGAGGGTTGTCAGGATATACTGTATATAGGGAGCTGTGGGGGCATCATACTGTACATAGAGGGAGGGTTGTCAGGATATACTGTATATAGGGAGCTGTGGGGGCATCATACTGTACATAGAGGGAGGGTTGTCAGGATATACTGTATATAGGGAGCTGTGGGGGCATCATACTGTACATAGAGGGAGGGTTGTCAGGATATACTGTATATAGGGAGCTGTGGGGGCATCATACTGTACATAGAGGGAGGGTTGTCAGGATATACTGTATATAGGGAGCTGTGGGGGCATCATACTGTACATAGAGGGAGGGTTGTCAGGATATACTGTATATAGGGAGCTGGGGGGCATCATACTGTACATAGAGGGAGGGTTGTCAGGATATACTGTATATAGGGAGCTGTGGGGGCATCATACTGTACATAGAGGGAGGGTTGTCAGGATATACTGTATATAGGGAGCTGTGGGGGCATCATACTGTACATAGAGGGAGGGTTGTCAGGATATACTGTATATAGGGAGCTGTGGGGGCATCATACTGTACATAGGGGGAGGGTTGTCAGGATATACTGTATATAGGGAGCTGTGGGGGCATCATACTGTACATAGAGGGAGGGTTGTCAGGATATACTGTATATAGGGAGCTGGGGGGGCATCATACTGTACATAGAGGGAGGGTTGTCAGGATATACTGTATATAGGGAGCTGTGGGGGCATCATACTGTACATAGGGGGAGGGTTGTCAGGATATACTGTATATAGGGAGCTGGGGGGCATCATACTGTACATAGAGGGAGGGTTGTCAGGATATACTGTATATAGGGAGCTGGGGGGGCATCATACTGTACATAGAGGGAGGGTTGTCAGGATATACTGTATATAGGGAGCTGGGGGGGCATCATACTGTACATAGGGGGAGGGTTGTCAGGATATACTGTATATAGGGAGCTGTGGGGGCATCATACTGTACATAGAGGGAGGGTTGTCAGGATATACTGTATATAGGGAGCTGTGGGGGCATCATACTGTACATAGAGGGAGGGTTGTCAGGATATACTGTATATAGGGAGCTGGGGGGGCATCATACTGTACATAGAGGGAGGGTTGTCAGGATATACTGTATATAGGGAGCTGGGGGGGCATCATACTGTACATAGAGGGAGGGTTGTCAGGATATACTGTATATAGGGAGCTGTGGGGGCATCATACTGTACATAGAGGGAGGGTTGTCAGGATATACTGTATATAGGGAGCTGTGGGGGCATCATACTGTACATAGAGGGAGGGTTGTCAGGATATACTGTATATAGGGAGCTGTGGGGGCATCATACTGTACATAGAGGGAGGGTTGTCAGGATATACTGTATATAGGGAGCTGTGGGGGCATCATACTGTACATAGAGGGAGGGTTGTCAGGATATACTGTATATAGGGAGCTGTGGGGGCATCATACTGTACATAGAGGGAGGGTTGTCAGGATATACTGTATATAGGGAGCTGGGGGGGCATCATACTGTACATAGAGGGAGGGTTGTCAGGATATACTGTATATAGGGAGCTGGGGGGGCATCATACTGTACATAGAGGGAGGGTTGTCAGGATATACTGTATATAGGGAGCTGTGGGGGCATCATACTGTACATAGAGGGAGGGTTGTCAGGATATACTGTATATAGGGAGCTGGGGGGGCATCATACTGTACATAGAGGGAGGGTTGTCAGGATATACTGTATATAGGGAGCTGGGGGGCATCATACTGTACATAGAGGGAGGGTTGTCAGGATATACTGTATATAGGGAGCTGTGGGGGCATCATACTGTACATAGAGGGAGGGTTGTCAGGATATACTGTATATAGGGAGCTGTGGGGGCATCATACTGTACATAGAGGGAGGGTTGTCAGGATATACTGTATATAGGGAGCTGGGGGGGCATCATACTGTACATAGAGGGAGGGTTGTCAGGATATACTGTATATAGGGAGCTGGGGGGGCATCATACTGTACATAGAGGGAGGGTTGTCAGGATATACTGTATATAGGGAGCTGTGGGGGCATCATACTGTACATAGAGGGAGGGTTGTCAGGATATACTGTATATAGGGAGCTGTGGGGGCATCATACTGTACATAGAGGAGGGTTGTCAGGATATACTGTATATAGGGAGCTGGGGGGGCATCATACTGTACATAGAGGGAGGGTTGTCAGGATATACTGTATATAGGGAGCTGTGGGGGCATCATACTGTACATAGAGGGAGGGTTGTCAGGATATACTGTATATAGGGAGCTGTGGGGGCATCATACTGTACATAGGGGGAGGGTTGTCAGGATATACTGTATATAGGGAGCTGGGGGGGCATCATACTGTACATAGAGGGAGGGTTGTCAGGATATACTGTATATAGGGAGCTGGGGGGCATCATACTGTACATAGAGGGAGGGTTGTCAGGATATACTGTATATAGGGAGCTGGGGGGGCATCATACTGTACATAGAGGGAGGGTTGTCAGGATATACTGTATATAGGGAGCTGGGGGGGCATCATACTGTACATAGAGGGAGGGTTGTCAGGATATACTGTATATAGGGAGCTGGGGGGGCATCATACTGTACATAGAGGGAGGGTTGTCAGGATATACTGTATATAGGGAGCTGGGGGGGCATCATACTGTACATAGAGGGAGGGTTGTCAGGATATACTGTATATAGGGAGCTGTGGGGGCATCATACTGTACATAGAGGGAGGGTTGTCAGGATATACTGTATATAGGGAGCTGGGGGGGCATCATACTGTACATAGAGGGAGGGTTGTCAGGATATACTGTATATAGGGAGCTGTGGGGGCATCATACTGTACATAGAGGGAGGGTTGTCAGGATATACTGTATATAGGGAGCTGGGGGGCATCATACTGTACATAGAGGGGAGGGTTGTCAGGATATACTGTATATAGGGAGCTGGGGGGGCATCATACTGTACATAGAGGGAGGGTTGTCAGGATATACTGTATATAGGGAGCTGGGGGGGCATCATACTGTACATAGGGGGAGGGTTGTCAGGATATACTGTATATAGGGAGCTGTGGGGGCATCATACTGTACATAGAGGGAGGGTTGTCAGGATATACTGTATATAGGGAGCTGGGGGGCATCATACTGTACATAGAGGGAGGGTTGTCAGGATATACTGTATATAGGGAGCTGGGGGGGCATCATACTGTACATAGAGGGAGGGTTGTCAGGATATACTGTATATAGGGAGCTGTGGGGGCATCATACTGTACATAGAGGGAGGGTTGTCAGGATATACTGTATATAGGGAGCTGTGGGGGCATCATACTGTACATAGAGGGAGGGTTGTCAGGATATACTGTATATAGGGAGCTGTGGGGGCATCATACTGTACATAGAGGGAGGGTTGTCAGGATATACTGTATATAGGGAGCTGGGGGGGCATCATACTGTACATAGAGGGAGGGTTGTCAGGATATACTGTATATAGGGAGCTGTGGGGGCATCATACTGTACATAGAGGGAGGGTTGTCAGGATATACTGTATATAGGGAGCTGGGGGGGCATCATACTGTACATAGAGGGAGGGTTGTCAGGATATACTGTATATAGGGAGCTGGGGGGGCATCATACTGTACATAGAGGGAGGGTTGTCAGGATATACTGTATATAGGGAGCTGTGGGGGCATCATACTGTACATAGAGGGAGGGTTGTCAGGATATACTGTATATAGGGAGCTGGGGGGCATCATACTGTACATAGAGGGAGGGTTGTCAGGATATACTGTATATAGGGAGCTGGGGGGGCATCATACTGTACATAGAGGGAGGGTTGTCAGGATATACTGTATATAGGGAGCTGGGGGGGCATCATACTGTACATAGAGGGAGGGTTGTCAGGATATACTGTATATAGGGAGCTGGGGGGCATCATACTGTACATAGAGGGAGGGTTGTCAGGATATACTGTATATAGGGAGCTGGGGGGGCATCATACTGTACATAGAGGGAGGGTTGTCAGGATATACTGTATATAGGGAGCTGGGGGGGCATCATACTGTACATAGAGGGAGGGTTGTCAGGATATACTGTATATAGGGAGCTGGGGGGCATCATACTGTACATAGAGGGAGGGTTGTCAGGATATACTGTATATAGGGAGCTGGGGGGGCATCATACTGTACATAGAGGGAGGGTTGTCAGGATATACTGTATATAGGGAGCTGGGGGGGCATCATACTGTACATAGAGGGAGGGTTGTCAGGATATACTGTATATAGGGAGCTGTGGGGGCATCATACTGTACATAGAGGGAGGGTTGTCAGGATATACTGTATATAGGGAGCTGGGGGGCATCATACTGTACATAGAGGGAGGGTTGTCAGGATATACTGTATATAGGGAGCTGGGGGGGCATCATACTGTACATAGAGGGAGGGTTGTCAGGATATACTGTATATAGGGAGCTGGGGGGCATCATACTGTACATAGAGGGAGGGTTGTCAGGATATACTGTATATAGGGAGCTGGGGGGGCATCATACTGTACATAGAGGGAGGGTTGTCAGGATATACTGTATATAGGGAGCTGGGGGGCATCATACTGTACATAGAGGGAGGGTTGTCAGGATATACTGTATATAGGGAGCTGGGGGGCATCATACTGTACATAGAGGGAGGGTTGTCAGGATATACTGTATATAGGGAGCTGGGGGGGCATCATACTGTACATAGAGGGAGGGTTGTCAGGATATACTGTATATAGGGAGCTGGGGGGGCATCATACTGTACATAGAGGGAGGGTTGTCAGGATATACTGTATATAGGGAGCTGGGGGGGCATCATACTGTACATAGGGGGAGGGTTGTCAGGATATACTGTATATAGGGAGCTGGGGGGGCATCATACTGTACATAGAGGGAGGGTTGTCAGGATATACTGTATATAGGGAGCTGTGGGGGCATCATACTGTACATAGAGAGAGGGTTGTCAGGATATACTGTATATAGGGAGCTGTGGGGGCATCATACTGTACATAGAGGGAGGGTTGTCAGGATATACTGTATATAGGGAGCTGGGGGGGCATCATACTGTACATAGAGGGAGGGTTGTCAGGATATACTGTATATAGGGAGCTGGGGGGGCATCATACTGTACATAGAGGGAGGGTTGTCAGGATATACTGTATATAGGGAGCTGGGGGGGCATCATACTGTACATAGAGGGAGGGTTGTCAGGATATACTGTATATAGGGAGCTGTGGGGGCATCATACTGTACATAGAGGGAGGGTTGTCAGGATATACTGTATATAGGGAGCTGTGGGGGCATCATACTGTACATAGAGGGAGGGTTGTCAGGATATACTGTATATAGGGAGCTGTGGGGGCATCATACTGTACATAGAGGGAGGGTTGTCAGGATATACTGTATATAGGGAGCTGTGGGGGCATCATACTGTACATAGAGGAGGGTTGTCAGGATATACTGTATATAGGGAGCTGTGGGGGCATCATACTGTACATAGAGGGAGGGTTGTCAGGATATACTGTATATAGGGAGCTGTGGGGGCATCATACTGTACATAGAGGGAGGGTTGTCAGGATATACTGTATATAGGGAGCTGGGGGGGCATCATACTGTACATAGAGGGAGGGTTGTCAGGATATACTGTATATAGGGAGCTGGGGGGGCATCATACTGTACATAGAGGGAGGGTTGTCAGGATATACTGTATATAGGGAGCTGGGGGGGCATCATACTGTACATAGGGGGAGGGTTGTCAGGATATACTGTATATAGGGAGCTGGGGGGGCATCATACTGTACATAGAGGGAGGGTTGTCAGGATATACTGTATATAGGGAGCTGTGGGGGCATCATACTGTACATAGAGGGAGGGTTGTCAGGATATACTGTATATAGGGAGCTGGGGGGGCATCATACTGTACATAGAGGGAGGGTTGTCAGGATATACTGTATATAGGGAGCTGGGGGGGCATCATACTGTACATAGGGGAGGGTTGTCAGGATATACTGTATATAGGGAGCTGGGGGGGCATCATACTGTACATAGAGGGAGGGTTGTCAGGATATACTGTATATAGGGAGCTGGGGGGGCATCATACTGTACATAGAGGGAGGGTTGTCAGGATATACTGTATATAGGGAGCTGTGGGGGGCATCATACTGTACATAGAGGGAGGGTTGTCAGGATATACTGTATATAGGGAGCTGGGGGGGCATCATACTGTACATAGAGGGAGGGTTGTCAGGATATACTGTATATAGGGAGCTGGGGGGGCATCATACTGTACATAGAGGGAGGGTTGTCAGGATATACTGTATATAGGGAGCTGGGGGGGCATCATACTGTACATAGAGGGAGGGTTGTCAGGATATACTGTATATAGGGAGCTGTGGGGGCATCATACTGTACATAGAGGGAGGGTTGTCAGGATATACTGTATATAGGGAGCTGTGGGGGCATCATACTGTACATAGAGAGAGGGTTGTCAGGATATACTGTATATAGGGAGCTGTGGGGGCATCATACTGTACATAGAGGGAGGGTTGTCAGGATATACTGTATATAGGGAGCTGGGGGGGCATCATACTGTACATAGAGGGAGGGTTGTCAGGATATACTGTATATAGGGAGCTGGGGGGGCATCATACTGTACATAGGGGAGGGTTGTCAGGATATACTGTATATAGGGAGCTGGGGGGGCATCATACTGTACATAGAGGGAGGGTTGTCAGGATATACTGTATATAGGGAGCTGGGGGGGCATCATACTGTACATAGAGGGAGGGTTGTCAGGATATACTGTATATAGGGAGCTGGGGGGGCATCATACTGTACATAGAGGGAGGGTTGTCAGGATATACTGTATATAGGGAGCTGGGGGGCATCATACTGTACATAGAGGGAGGGTTGTCAGGATATACTGTATATAGGGAGCTGGGGGGGCATCATACTGTACATAAAGGGAGGGTTGTCAGGATATACTGTATATAGGGAGCTGTGGGGGCATCATACTGTACATAGGGGGAGGGTTGTCAGGATATACTGTATATAGGGAGCTGTGGGGGCATCATACTGTACATAGAGGGAGGGTTGTCAGGATATACTGTATATAGGGAGCTGTGGGGGCATCATACTGTACATAGAGAGAGGGTTGTCAGGATATACTGTATATAGGGAGCTGTGGGGGCATCATACTGTACATAGAGGGAGGGTTGTCAGGATATACTGTATATAGGGAGCTGGGGGGGCATCATACTGTACATAGGGGGAGGGTTGTCAGGATATACTGTATATAGGGAGCTGGGGGGGCATCATACTGTACATAGAGGGAGGGTTGTCAGGATATACTGTATATAGGGAGCTGGGGGGCATCATACTGTACATAGAGGGAGGGTTGTCAGGATATACTGTATATAGGGAGCTGGGGGGGCATCATACTGTACATAGAGGAGGGTTGTCAGGATATACTGTATATAGGGAGCTGGGGGGGCATCATACTGTACATAGAGGGAGGGTTGTCAGGATATACTGTATATAGGGAGCTGGGGGGGCATCATACTGTACATAGGGGGAGGGTTGTCAGGATATACTGTATATAGGGAGCTGGGGGGCATCATACTGTACATAAAGGGAGGGTTGTCAGGATATACTGTATATAGGGAGCTGTGGGGGCATCATACTGTACATAGAGAGAGCGTTGTCAGGATATACTGTATATAGGGAGCTGTGGGGGCATCATACTGTACATAGAGGGAGGGCTGTCAGGATATACTGTATATAGGGAGCTGGGGGGGCATCATACTGTACATAGAGGGAGGGTTGTCAGGATATACTGTATATAGGGAGCTGGGGGGGCATCATACTGTACATAGAGGGAGGGTTGTCAGGATATACTGTATATAGGGAGCTGGGGGGGCATCATACTGTACATAGGGGAGGGTTGTCAGGATATACTGTATATAGGGAGCTGGGGGGGCATCATACTGTACATAAAGGGAGGGTTGTCAGGATATACTGTATATAGGGAGCTGTGGGGGCATCATACTGTACATAGAGGGAGGGTTGTCAGGATATACTGTATATAGGGAGCTGTGGGGGCATCATACTGTACATAGAGAGAGGGTTGTCAGGATATACTGTATATAGGGAGCTGTGGGGGCATCATACTGTACATAGAGAGAGGGTTGTCAGGATATACTGTATATAGGGAGCTGTGGGGGCATCATACTGTACATAGAGGGAGGGTTGTCAGGATATACTGTATATAGGGAGCTGTGGGGGCATCATACTGTACATAGAGGGAGGGTTGTCAGGATATACTGTATATAGGGAGCTGGGGGGGCATCATACTGTACATAGAGGGAGGGTTGTCAGGATATACTGTATATAGGGAGCTGGGGGGGCATCATACTGTACATAGAGGGAGGGTTGTCAGGATATACTGTATATAGGGAGCTGGGGGGGCATCATACTGTACATAGGGGGAGGGTTGTCAGGATATACTGTATATAGGGAGCTGGGGGGGCATCATACTGTACATAGAGGGAGGGTTGTCAGGATATACTGTATATAGGGAGCTGTGGGGGCATCATACTGTACATAGGGGGAGGGTTGTCAGGATATACTGTATATAGGGAGCTGGGGGGGCATCATACTGTACATAGAGGGAGGGTTGTCAGGATATACTGTATATAGGGAGCTGGGGGGGCATCATACTGTACATAGAGGGAGGGTTGTCAGGATATACTGTATATAGGGAGCTGGGGGGGCATCATACTGTACATAAGGGAGGGTTGTCAGGATATACTGTATATAGGGAGCTGGGGGGCATCATACTGTACATAGAGGGAGGCGTTGTCAGGATATACTGTATATAGGGAGCTGGGGGGCATCATACTGTACATAGAGGGAGGGCTGTCAGGATATACTGTATATAGGGAGCTGGGGGGGCATCATACTGTACATAGAGGGAGGGTTGTCAGGATATACTGTATATAGGGAGCTGGGGGGGCATCATACTGTACATAGAGGGAGGGTTGTCAGGATATACTGTATATAGGGAGCTGTGGGGGCATCATACTGTACATAGAGAGAGGGTTGTCAGGATATACTGTATATAGGGAGCTGTGGGGGCATCATACTGTACATAGAGGGAGGGTTGTCAGGATATACTGTATATAGGGAGCTGTGGGGGCATCATACTGTACATAGAGAGGAGGGTTGTCAGGATATACTGTATATAGGGAGCTGTGGGGGCATCATACTGTACATAGAGGGAGGGTTGTCAGGATATACTGTATATAGGGAGCTGGGGGGGCATCATACTGTACATAGAGGGAGGGTTGTCAGGATATACTGTATATAGGGAGCTGGGGGGGCATCATACTGTACATAGGGGAGGGCTGTCAGGATATACTGTATATAGGGAGCTGGGGGGGCATCATACTGTACATAGAGGGAGGGTTGTCAGGATATACTGTATATAGGGAGCTGGGGGGGCATCATACTGTACATAGAGGGAGGGTTGTCAGGATATACTGTATATAGGGAGCTGGGGGGGCATCATACTGTACATAGAGGGAGGGTTGTCAGGATATACTGTATATAGGGAGCTGGGGGGGCATCATACTGTACATAGGGGAGGGTTGTCAGGATATACTGTATATAGGGAGCTGGGGGGGCATCATACTGTACATAAAGGGAGGGTTGTCAGGATATACTGTATATAGGGAGCTGTGGGGGCATCATACTGTACATAGGGGGAGGGTTGTCAGGATATACTGTATATAGGGAGCTGTGGGGGCATCATACTGTACATAGAGGGAGGGTTGTCAGGATATACTGTATATAGGGAGCTGTGGGGGCATCATACTGTACATAGAGAGAGGGTTGTCAGGATATACTGTATATAGGGAGCTGTGGGGGCATCATACTGTACATAGAGGGAGGGTTGTCAGGATATACTGTATATAGGGAGCTGTGGGGGCATCATACTGTACATAGAGGGAGGGTTGTCAGGATATACTGTATATAGGGAGCTGGGGGGGCATCATACTGTACATAGAGGAGGGTTGTCAGGATATACTGTATATAGGGAGCTGTGGGGGCATCATACTGTACATAGAGAGAGCGTTGTCAGGATATACTGTATATAGGGAGCTGTGGGGGCATCATACTGTACATAGAGGGAGGGTTGTCAGGATATACTGTATATAGGGAGCTGGGGGGGCATCATACTGTACATAGAGGGAGGGTTGTCAGGATATACTGTATATAGGGAGCTGTGGGGGCATCATACTGTACATAGAGGGAGGGTTGTCAGGATATACTGTATATAGGGAGCTGTGGGGGCATCATACTGTACATAGAGGGAGGGTTGTCAGGATATACTGTATATAGGGAGCTGTGGGGGCATCATACTGTACATAGAGGGAGGGTTGTCAGGATATACTGTATATAGGGAGCTGTGGGGGCATCATACTGTACATAGAGGGAGGGTTGTCAGGATATACTGTATATAGGGAGCTGTGGGGGCATCATACTGTACATAGAGGGAGGGTTGTCAGGATATACTGTATATAGGGAGCTGGGGGGGCATCATACTGTACATAGAGGGAGGGTTGTCAGGATATACTGTATATAGGGAGCTGGGGGGCATCATACTGTACATAGAGGGAGGGTTGTCAGGATATACTGTATATAGGGAGCTGTGGGGGCATCATACTGTACATAGAGGGAGGGTTGTCAGGATATACTGTATATAGGGAGCTGTGGGGGCATCATACTGTACATAGAGGGAGGGTTGTCAGGATATACTGTATATAGGGAGCTGGGGGGGCATCATACTGTACATAGAGGGAGGGTTGTCAGGATATACTGTATATAGGGAGCTGTGGGGCATCATACTGTACATAGGGAGGTTGTCAGGATATACTGTATATAGGGAGCTGTGGGGGCATCATACTGTACATAGAGGGAGGGTTGTCAGGATATACTGTATATAGGGAGCTGTGGGGGCATCATACTGTACATAGAGGGAGGGTTGTCAGGATATACTGTATATAGGGAGCTGTGGGGGCATCATACTGTACATAGAGGGAGGGTTGTCAGGATATACTGTATATAGGGAGCTGTGGGGGCATCATACTGTACATAGAGGGAGGGTTGTCAGGATATACTGTATATAGGGAGCTGTGGGGGCATCATACTGTACATAGAGGGAGGGTTGTCAGGATATACTGTATATAGGGAGCTGTGGGGGCATCATACTGTACATAGAGGGAGGGTTGTCAGGATATACTGTATATAGGGAGCTGGGGGGGCATCATACTGTACATAGAGAGAGGGTTGTCAGGATATACTGTATATAGGGAGCTGGGGGGCATCATACTGTACATAGAGGGAGGGTTGTCAGGATATACTGTATATAGGGAGATGTGGGGGCATCATACTGTACATAGAGGGAGGGTTGTCAGGATATACTGCATATAGGGAGCTGTGGGGGCATCATACTGTACATAGAGGGAGGGTTGTCAGGATATACTGTATATAGGGAGCTGTGGGGGCATCATACTGTACATAGAGGGAGGGTTGTCAGGGTTGTCAGGATATACTGTATATAGGGAGATGTGGGGGCATCATACTGTACATAGAGGGAGGGTTGTCAGGATATACTGTATATAGGGAGCTGGGGGGGCATCATACTGTACATATGTGGCGCCCTAGGACCTGGTCGCCACAACGGCATTGCCCTCCTGAGGGTTAATGCTGAGCCTGGAGGTAATGGGGAAATCTACTGGCCAGTAAGTTAACATCCACCGCAGTTTCTCCCTCAGGCCAGTAGGGGGAGCTCTGAACCTGAAGTTTCAGGGAGCTTCCTTAAGCCTGACCTGGGGGAGGAGTGAGTTAGTCTGTAGGGAGCAGCAGAAGTGAACAGACACAGAGTGAGCTGTCCTGTGAATCTGGGGCCTAGAGCTGGAGCAGTTTGGCCCAGAGAAGCAGGAGTAGCTGAGAGGCAGCAGAGAGACTCGGACATCGGAGTCTGTGGTTGCCAGGGTATAAAATCCGTCCCTGGTAGCCGAATCCGAAGGGCAGGGGAGCTGCAAGCCCCTGGCCCAGACACATCCAAGGTACAGCTGCAGCATCAGGGCCCGGTGTGGACCCCAGTGGAGAAGCACCAGGGAGTGGGCCTGCGCAGCCACCTACAGAGGGAAGGGACGTGCCATTGGTCCCAGCAGCGAAGAGGGCCATTGCTGGATTCAGAGAAGCAGGGTCCTATCATCACCAAGAAAGGTACAGGAGTAGGCCTCATACTCAGCTGGCCAGAAAGATCACCCCAAGTACTTCCAGGCCGACCGGATCCCCATCACCACCTGTAACGGTCTCCCAGGACTGGACTGTTCCCAGAGTAAAAGAGGAGAAGGTAAAGAGACTGTTGTTTGTGCCTGGTTCTTTCCTCGCCTGTCGGCCCTGCACCGTGTTAGCCACACAACACCATAGACTTTCACGGGCACCAACTGTATCCCGGGGCATCGCTCCACCTGTGGGGAGCAGTACCATCATAGCTGCCATAATATCATCCCGGAGGCCTCACACAGCAGCGGCGGCTTATTAGCCGCATACCACAGGTGGCGTCACGAACACAACCATTAACAAGCAAGCCACATATTCTACTGACACCCACCAGGGCCACGGAGCCGGGCCCAGCCACCACTGACTACCACCGGACTAGTCCAGCCCGGCACCGGGTGTCCCATAGCCCTGGGGTGGGCGAGTCAATTTTTGGCGTCACGAACAGGATTTCGTGCCCGGTCCCACCGGGTACTGTGCGCCTGCCGGAATTGTGCTTAAAAGATTGTGTACTGGCTGCAGACCACCGCCGCCATTAGCCTCGCCGAGCGCAGGAAGAAGGGGGGCGTGCCTGACAAAGAGCGCGAAGGGAGCGCGCCATCAGAGCAGAGCGCTGTTAACCCCGCGCGACCCGGAAGAAAATTTGAAAAGTGAACGGAGCCTGGTAAGGTTCACTAAGGGGGAGGAAGATGTCCGACTCAGAGGGAGGGCAGGTGGCTGCCATAGCCCGAGACGCCGCAGCACCAGCAGAAGCAATCCCAGTCGCCGTCGCCCCGGCCCCCACTGTAGCGCCGGTAATGCCGATCACCATGCCGTACATACCGGGAGCAGAATGGCTGCCGCAGTACTCCGGGGAGTCCCATACCTTGAGTGACTTCAGAGAAAGCCTGCACAGCTTATTCCGGGTGTATCCGCTGACTGAGAGCCAGAAGGTGGGCATATTAATGGGACAGCTAGCCGGCGCAGCCCAGCGTGAAGCGAAGTCATGGCCTGATACAGATAAAGGGACAGCAGCCCAGATACTGGCCAAGCTAAAGAGTACGTTTGACACCCGCACCGCAGCAGAGATAAAGATGAGATTCTTTGGGTGCAAGCAGCGGGCCACAGACAGCATAAGGGACTATGCCCTAAACCTGCAAGAGGCCCTGAAAGCAGTTAAACAGGTGGACCCAGAGAGTGTACGTGAAGAAGACAAACTCCTAACTGAACAGTTCATAGAGGGGCTCCTGTCAGATGCCCACAGGACCCAGCTGCGTATCCTGGTCCTGCAGAACCCTGCTCTGGACTTTGCCAAGTTTAAGGACCAGGCCATCAGGGTACTGAGAGAATCTACGCCGAATGACCCAGTACCCCTCCGGCCTCTTGCTATCACGTACCCCGGGGTGGTGCCTGCAACACGAGCCACTGCAGGGGCTGAGGCGCAGTCCCTGGATAAGGATCCCACTGCGGAGCTCAGACAACAGGTCCAGGAGCTGACCAAGACTGTGGCTGCCCTTGCCAAGACCGTGCAGTCTCTACAAATGACCCCCTCGCCTGCGAAAATCGAGTTGGCCTCCAGCCCAGAGGACGTCCCATGGATGCGACAGAGAAGGATTCCGCCGACCCGAGGCAGAGACACAGACCGGTACGATTCAACAGGACAACCGATCTGCCGCAACTGCAACCAGGCGGGCCACATTGCACGACGCTGTCCTTTAAATGGGCCGAGCCTGGGGCCAGGAGCCGACCCCCAGGTGTAAGGAAGCCCGGCTCAACCCCCAGCCGCAGCAAGTATGTAGGAGGACGACCGGTCCTTCCTATTGTGCTGGATGGAATCCCTTTGAATGCTCTCCTGGATACGGGGTCCCAGGTAACAACCATCCCCCACAAACTGTACAAAAGATATTGGGCTGATTCAGACATTGACCATGGCCCAGATGATGATTTAACAATTGTGGCCAGTAATGGTCAGCCCTTACCTCAGATTGGGTACAAAGAAGTAACCATTAAAGTGGGGCGGGTGGAATTGCCATGTCAGGGGATGATAATTGTAGATATTGATCGCAAAGAATCTGACCCACTGCTAACCATTGGTACAAATGTGATAGAAAATTGTATTGCCGAAGTGATAATTTTGTTGCAACAGGCGTCTGAAACTGCCAGCTCCGGGCAGCAGCGTGTCCTACAGAGGGAGATCAGAGCCCTGATGAGGAGGCAGCAGGTAGAGCTGGCCGGAGGAGAAATTGGCAGTGTGAGGGTAAGTGACCCCCTCCCCATTGTAATACCCCCAAGAAGTGAAATGTTGATATGGTGTCGGGCAGCAATAGGCCTCAAGGGTCAGGATTACCATGCCTTGGTAGAACCAATGTATTCAGACAGTAGGCCTGGAGTCCTGATAGCCAGAGGGGTAGCGGACGTCCGCAAGGGGAGAGTGCCCGTCCGTGTCCTGAATTGTGGGGAGGAGGAGGCCAAATTGCCCCGATATGCCACTGTGGCAAAATTGTACACTGTCAGCAACAATACCATTAAAGCAGTGGAACCCTTGATCCCGTCCGACCAGGCGGAAGACAATGGCTCCAAGGGGCAGCCGGAAGACTGGTGCCAAAAATTACATGTGGGCACCGACTCCACCCCCTCACACCAAAAGCATGGGGTTTACCGGGTGGTACAGGAGTATGAGCGGGTCTTCAGCAAACACCCCCTAGATTTTGGGCAGGTGAAAGGGGTTCAACATCAAATCCCCACGGGTGATCATCATCCCATTAAAGAAAGATACCGCCCTGTACCCCCCGCACAGTATCAGTGTGCCAAGGAAATGTTACGGGAAATGAAGGAGGCTGGGGTTATCAGAGATAGTTGTAGCCCCTGGGCAGCTCCACTAGTGCTCGTAAAGAAAAAAGATGGTACAATGAGAATGTGTGTAGACTACAGGCAAATTAACCGCATTACACATAAAGATGCCTATCCACTACCCAGAATAGAGGAGTCGCTAACAGCCTTAAAGTCAGCTAACTATTTCTCCACCTTGGATCTCACCAGTGGGTATTGGCAGGTTCCCGTGGCAGAGGCGGACAAGGAGAAGACTGCATTCACGACACCAATGGGTCTCTGTGAGTTCAATTGTATGCCATTCGGGCTCTGCAACGCCCCAGGGACATTCCAATGGTTGATGGAGTGCTGCTTGGGCCACCACAACTTCGAAACCGTGCTGCTGTACCTGGATGACGTAATAGTCTACTCCAAGACTTATGAGGACCACCTGAAGCACTTAGCAGAAGTGTTTGAGTCCTTGTCGAAATATGGCCTGAAGATCAAGCCGTCCAAATGTCACCTCTTGAAGCCAAAGGTACAGTACCTGGGTCATGTGGTCAGCGCAGAAGGCGTGGCACCTGATCCGGAGAAAGTCACGGTAATTAAGGACTGGCCAAGACCCACCACGGTGAAGGAGGTGCGGCAGTTCCTTGGACTGGTGGGCCAGCCGAAGCAGGCTAAGAAGCAGAGCCCTCCATTTGAATGGGGCAGCCAACTGGAAACATCCTTTGTCCGGCTGAAAGGGGCTCTCACGGGAGAAGAAATTCTGGCCTACCCTGACTACAGCCAACCGTTTATACTGTACACAGACGCCAGCAACGTGGGACTGGGAGCAGTTCTGTCCCAGGTACAGGGAGGCAGAGAGAGGGTAATAGCGTACGCCAGTAGGAAGCTTCGGCCCACGGAAAGGAATCCAGAAAACTACAGTTCCTTCAAGCTGGAGTTCCTCGCTATTGTGTGGGCAGTGACTGAACGCTTCAAGCACTATCTGGCATCGGCCAAGTTTACCATCTTCACGGACAACAATCCGTTGACACACCTGGCAACAGCCAAGTTAGGTGCGATGGAACAGCGATGGATGGCCCGGCTGTCTAACTTTGACTTTACCATCAAGTATCGGGCTGGCAAGAAGAATAACAATGCTGATGCGCTGTCCAGAATGCCTCACTTACCCGAGTCTGGAGAAGACCTGGATGAACTCGAAGAGATAGAGTTACCGGCTTTCCATCACCAGGGTGTTTCACAGTGTGAGCATGCTGTGGGAGTGAAGCGCTTAAACCAGCACGAGGTCTCGGTCAATCCATTACTCCACCATAATTGGGAAGAAACACAGAATGGTAACCCGGCCGTGCGATTGGTCAAAGAGAAGCTAGCGCAAGCTGAGACCCATCTTGGCCCAGACGCTCCAGAGGAAGCCCAGCAGCTGTGGAAGGAGAGGGGACGACTGTTCACCTACCAGGGCAAGCTCTGCAAGAGATATGTCAACTATCGAACAAATGAACTTGTCTGGCAGATAGTGGTTCCGCAGAGGGATGCTCCAATGGTCCTAGCAGCGTATCATGATAACGCCGGGCACTTCGGGTGGAAGAAGTTGGAGGCCTTACTCCGTGATCGGTTCTACTGGGTGCACATGAGAAAGATGATCGAGAAATGGTGCCGAGACTGTGGCCCGTGTAACTTGAGGCGGAAGGATGATGCCAGCCAAAGGTCTCCCCTACAGCCAATTGTCACGAAACAGCCCCTGGAGTTGGTGGCCCTGGACCACGTGAAGTTAACACCAAGCCGGTCAGGCTATGTGTACGCCCTCACCATTGTGGACCATTACTCTCGTTTCCTGGTAGTAGTGCCTGTGAAGGACCAGACAGCCAGGACGGCAGCTAGAGCGTTCCAGGCATCCTTTTGTCGACCGCACGGCTATCCGGAAAGGGTACTGACGGATCAGGGTCCTGCATTCGAGGCTGAAGTGTTCCAAGAGTTCTGTAACATGTACGGTTGTAAGAAAATTCGAACCACACCGTACCACCCCCAGACCAATGGACTGTGCGAGAAAATGAACCATGTGGTTATTGATATGCTGAAGACCCTACCGCTGGAAGAGAGGAACCAATGGCCAGAAAAGTTGCCAGATCTGGTAGACTTGTACAACCACATCCCAGTGAATTCGACCAACTGCAGCCCCGCTTACCTGATGCGAGCCAGACCAGGCAAGTTGCCTGTAGACTTTGAGATGGGGACTGTGTCGCCTGAGGCGGTTCAAGAAATAGAGGATTGGGATGCAGAACGGCAGCAGCGGTACCGTAAGGTCCAGGAGTGCGTGGAAAGGAGCCTGTCTCAAGCAAGAACGAGACAAGAACAGCATTACAATCAAACAGCCCCAGCAACTCCCTTAGCACCTGGAGAACAAGTCCTCAAGAAGAAGCGGAAGACGCATAAGTTGGATGATCAGTGGGAAAACGAGCCCTACACCATTATCCCCTCCAACTTTGACAATAGTAAGGTATGCCTCATAAGCAAAGATGAAGGCAAGACCTGTCAAGCAATTTCCCGAGACCGCCTGAAAGCGTGCCCTGAACGGTGCCGAACCCAAAGAGAAATGGAAGGAGTACAAGGAAGTCCCCAAAGTCAAGAGAAAGAAGGGGAGATGATTCAAACCATCCTTGGGAAGTTCCCCAAAACTTGGACCCGAATCAACAATGCCATAGTGGTACCAGTTTTGGCGTTTCCGCAGTTGGTCGAGCCAGAAACAGAAAAGGTTCCGGATCCACCTAAAGAATCGTCCGCTCCAGCACGAGATGACACGCCAGCAGTGGAACAGGAGGATCAACCCCCTGTCAGTGGTGAACCTGTCATACCCTTGGCGACTCCTGGACCACAAAGGCAACCATCACGCTTACCTATTGGGGTTAGGCCCACCTGTAGTGCTGAGATAGAAGACGTACCACGTAGTCAGGGGCAAACACCAGAGCTACGTAGGTCCCAGCGCAGCACTCGGGGACAACCCCCTTTAAGGTATAGGGAGTCTACTGTATAAAGTAAAGAGTACTTATTAGAGTGTAAATAGTTATGCAAAATGTCTGTCATGTTGTGCACAAAATGTTTTCTTTTTCTTTGATTGCGAAAATGGACAATTGGGCCACTGGACTATGGGTGGCCAACACCTAAATTGTTCATAGTTAGCACCAGTGTGCTCAAACACCCCTGAAGAAAAACCCGTCCGGCGTGCATAGAGTGGGGTCATCAATGCTCTGATGCACGCCCAGAGCCTACGTTGGGGGTTTGATCGCGGCGGGTCCCCCATGGAGCAGTGTAATGGACACCCGGCAGGGAGCCACACTGGACTCTTATAGAAATGTTTAAGATTGTAACGTTAAAGAGAATGTGCCTCCCATATTGGGATGAAATGTATGACATGTTATGTTTTGTTTCTACAGTCCGGGAGTACTGAATTTAACTAAGGGGGAGTGTGGCGCCCTAGGACCTCGTCGCCACAACGGCATTGCCCTCCTGAGGGTTAATGCTGAGCCTGGAGGTAATGGGGAAATCTACTGGCCAGTAAGTTAACATCCACCGCAGTTTCTCCCTCAGGCCAGTAGGGGGAGCTCTGAACCTGAAGTTTCAGGGAGCTTCCTTAAGCCTGACCTGGGGGAGGAGTTAGTTAGTCTGTAGGGAGCAGCAGAAGTGAACAGACACAGAGTGAGCTGTCCTGTGAATCTGGGGCCTAGAGCTGGAGCAGTTTGGCCCAGAGAAGCAGGAGTAGCTGAGAGGCAGCAGAGAGACTCGGACATCGGAGTCTGTGGTTGCCAGGGTATAAAATCCGTCCCTGGTAGCCGAATCCGAAGGGCAGGGGAGCTGCAAGCCCCTGGCCCAGACACATCCAAGGTACAGCTGCAGCATCAGGGCCCGGTGTGGACCCCAGCGGAGAAGCACCAGGGAGTGGGCCTGCGCAGCCACCTACAGAGGGAAGGGACGTGCTATTGGTCCCAGCAGCGAAGAGGGCCATTGCTGGATTCAGAGAAGCAGGGTCCTATCATCACCAAGAAAGGTACAGGAGTAGGCCTCATACTCATCTGGCCAGAAAGATCACCCCAAGTACTTCCAGGCCGACCGGATCCCCATCACCACCTGTAACGGTCTCCCAGGACTGGACTGTTCCCAGAGTAAAAGAGGAAAAGGTAAAGAGACTGTTGTTTGTGCCTGGTTCTTTCCTCGCCTGTCGGCCCTGCACCGTGTTAGTCACACAGCACCATAGACTTTCACAAGCACCAACTGTGCCCCGGGCATTGCTCCACCTGTGGGGAGCAGTACCATCATAGCTGCCATAATATCATCCCGGAGGCCTCACACAGCAGCGGCGGCTTATTAGCCGCATACCACAGGTGGCGTCACGAACACAACCATTAACAAGCAAGCCACATATTCTACTGACACCCACCAGGGCCACGGAGCCGGGCCCAGCCACCACTGACTACCACCGGACTAGTCCAGCCCGGCACCGGGTGTCCCATAGCCCTGGGGTGGGCGAGTCACATAGAGGGAGGGTTGTCAGGATATACTGTATATAGGGAGCTGTGGGGGCATCATACTGTACATAGGGGGAGGGTTGTCAGGATATACTGTATATAGGGAGCTGTGGGGGCATCATACTGTACATAGAGGGAGGGTTGTCAGGATATACTGTATATAGGGAGCTGGGGGGGCATCATACTGTACATAGGGGGAGGGTTGTCAGGATATACTGTATATAGGGAGCTGGGGGGGCATCATACTGTACATAGAGGGAGGGTTGTCAGGATATACTGTATATAGGGAGCTGTGGGGGCATCATACTGTACATAGAGAGAGGGTTGTCAGGATATACTGTATATAGGGAGCTGGGGGGGCATCATACTGTACATAGAGGGAGGGTTGTCAGGATATACTGTATATAGGGAGCTGTGGGGGCATCATACTGTACATAGAGGGAGGGTTGTCAGGATATACTGTATATAGGGAGCTGTGGGGGCATCATACTGTACATAGAGAGAGGGTTGTCAGGATATACTGTATATAGGGAGCTGTGGGGGCATCATACTGTACATAGGGGGAGGGTTGTCAGGATATACTGTATATAGGGAGCTGTGGGGGCATCATACTGTACATAGGGGGAGGGTTGTCAGGATATACTGTATATAGGGAGCTGTGGGGGCATCATACTGTACATAGAGGGAGGGTTGTCAGGATATACTGTATATAGGGAGCTGTGGGGGCATCATACTGTACATAGAGGGAGGGTTGTCAGGATATACTGTATATAGGGAGATGCCCGTCAGACGCAGCTGCCAGACATAAGTACTGCTGAGTGGGTGTGGCTTGCAGACATTTGTCAGGTCTTGGAGCATGTTGATTACTGTAGTAACATTGTGAGGCTGTTATTACCATTGCACTGAGTTGCTTATTGAAGCGCTCTCTGGATGGTCTCTGACTGACCAAAGTGTTCATGCACCCGAGGTGTCAGTGGATCCAGACTTCACAATGGCTGCTAGTAATCCGCACAACCTCGGCCAACAAGCTCAGGCCACCGATAATCAGCATCATGAGGAGGATGAAGAACAGGAATGCTTTGAAGTTGGTAACCAAGGAATTGACCACCCAAGCTTCAGGGCTGTCCAGCATGGATGGCCTGAGGAGGAGCAGGAGAGACAGACTGAGGAGGAGGAGAGACAGACTGAGGAGGAGGAGGAGAGAGACTGAGGAGGAGGAGAGACAGACTGAGGAGGAGGAGGAGAGAGACTGAGGAGGAGGAGAGAGAGACTGAGGAGGAGGAGCAGGAGGAGGAGAGAGAGACTGAGGAGGAGGAGAGACAGACTGAGGAGGAGGAGGAGAGACTGAGGAGGAGGAGAGAGAGACTGAGGAGGAGGAGAGAGAGACTGAGGAGGAGGAGCAGGAGGAGGAGAGAGAGACTGAGGAGGAGGAGAGACAGACTGAGGAGGAGGAGGAGAGACTGAGGAGGAGGAGAGAGAGACTGAGGAGGAGGAGAGAGAGACTGAGGAGGAGGAGCAGGAGGAGGAGAGAGAGACTGAGGAGGAGGAGAGACAGACTGAGGAGGAGGAGAGACAGACTGAGGAGGAGGAGAGAGACTGAGGAGGAGGAGAGAGACTGAGGAGGAGGAGGAGAGACAGACTGAGGAGGAGGAGAGACAGACTGAGGAGGAGGAGAGAGACTGAGGAGGAGGAGAGAGAGACTGAGGAGGAGGAGAGAGAGACTGAGGAGGAGGAGAGACAGACTGAGGAGGAGGAGAGACAGACTGAGGAGGAGGAGAGAGACTGAGGAGGAGGAGGAGAGACAGACTGAGGAGGAGGAGAGACAGACTGAGGAGGAGGAGGAGAGAGACTGAGGAGGAGGAGAGAGAGACTGAGGAGGAGGAGCAGGAGGAGGATAGAGAGACTGAGGAGGAGGAGAGACAGACTGAGGAGGAGGAGAGACAGACTGAGGAGGAGGAGAGAGACTGAGGAGGAGGAGAGAGACTGAGGAGGAGGAGGAGAGACAGACTGAGGAGGAGGAGAGACAGACTGAGGAGGAGGAGAGAGACTGAGGAGGAGGAGAGAGAGACTGAGGAGGAGGAGAGACAGACTGAGGAGGAGGAGAGAGACTGAGGAGGAGGAGGAGAGAGACTGAGGAGGAGGAGAGAGACTGAGGAGGAGGAGAGAGACTGAGGAGGAGGAGAGAGAGACTGAGGAGGAGGAGAGAGACTGAGGAGGAGGAGAGAGAGACTGAGGAGGAGGAGAGAGAGACTGAGGAGGAGGAGAGAGAGACTGAGGAGGAGGAGAGAGAGACTGAGGAGGAGGAGAGAGACTGAGGAGGAGGAGGAGAGAGACTGAGGAGGAGGAGACAGACTGAGGAGGAGGAGAGAGACTGAGGAGGAGGAGAGAGACTGAGGAGGAGGAGAGAGAGACTGAGGAGGAGGAGAGAGACTGAGGAGGAGGAGAGACAGACTGAGGAGGAGGAGAGAGAGACTGAGGAGGAGGAGAGAGAGACTGAGGAGGAAGAGAGAGACTGAGGAGGAGGAGGAGAGAGACTGAGGAGGAGGAGACAGACTGAGGAGGAGGAGAGAGACTGAGGAGGAGGAGGAGAGAGACTGAGGAGGAGGAGAGAGACTGAGGAGGAGGAGAGAGACTGAGGAGGAGGAGAGAGAGACTGAGGAGGAGGAGAGACAGACTGAGGAGGAGGAGAGACAGACTGAGGAGGAGGAGAGAGAGACTGAGGAGGAGGAGAGAGACTGAGGAGGAGGAGAGACAGACTGAGGAGGAGGAGAGAGACTGAGGAGGAGGAGGAGAGAGACTGAGGAGGAGGAGGAGAGAGACTGAGGAGGAGGAGAGAGACTGAGGAGGAGGAGAGAGACTGAGGAGGAGGAGAGAGACTGAGGAGGAGGAGAGAGAGACTGAGGAGGAGGAGAGACAGACTGAGGAGGAGGAGAGAGACTGAGGAGGAGGAGGAGAGAGACTGAGGAGGAGGAGAGAGACTGAGGAGGAGGAGAGAGACTGAGGAGGAGGAGAGAGAGACTGAGGAGGAGGAGAGACAGACTGAGGAGGAGGAGAGACAGACTGAGGAGGAGGAGAGAGACTGAGGAGGAGGAGAGAGACTGAGGAGGTGGAGGAGAGAGACTGAGGAGGAGGAGAGACAGACTGAGGAGGAGGAGAGAGACTGAGGAGGAGGAGGAGAGAGACTGAGGAGGAGGAGAGAGAGACTGAGGAGGAGGAGAGAGAGACTGAGGAGGAGGAGCAGGAGGAGGAGAGAGAGACTGAGGAGGAGGAGAGACAGACTGAGGAGGAGGAGAGACAGACTGAGGAGGAGGAGAGAGACTGAGGAGGAGGAGAGAGACTGAGGAGGAGGAGGAGAGAGACTGAGGAGGAGGAGAGACAGACTGAGGAGGAGGAGGAGAGAGACTGAGGAGGAGGAGACAGACTGAGGAGGAGGAGGAGAGAGACTGAGGAGGAGGAGAGACAGACTGAGGAGGAGGAGAGAGACTGAGGAGGAGGAGAGACAGACTGAGGAGGAGGAGAGAGAGACTGAGGAGGAGGAGAGAGAGACTGAGGAGGAGGAGAGAGAGACTGAGGAGGAGGAGGAGAGAGACTGAGGAGGAGGAGAGACAGACTGAGGAGGAGGAGCAGGAGGAGGAGAGAGAGACTGAGGAGGAGGAGAGACAGACTGAGGAGGAGGAGGAGAGACTGAGGAGGAGGAGAGAGAGACTGAGGAGGAGGAGAGAGAGACTGAGGAGGAGGAGCAGGAGGAGGAGAGAGAGACTGAGGAGGAGGAGAGACAGACTGAGGAGGAGGAGAGACAGACTGAGGAGGAGGAGAGAGACTGAGGAGGAGGAGAGAGACTGAGGAGGAGGAGAGAGACTGAGGAGGAGGAGAGAGACTGAGGAGGAGGAGGAGAGACAGACTGAGGAGGAGGAGAGACAGACTGAGGAGGAGGAGAGAGACTGAGGAGGAGGAGAGACAGACTGAGGAGGAGGAGAGACAGACTGAGGAGGAGGAGAGAGACTGAGGAGGAGGAGAGAGACTGAGGAGGAGGAGGAGAGACAGACTGAGGAGGAGGAGAGACAGACTGAGGAGGAGGAGAGACAGACTGAGGAGGAGGAGGAGAGAGACTGAGGAGGAGGAGAGAGAGACTGAGGAGGAGGAGCAGGAGGAGGAGAGAGAGACTGAGGAGGAGGAGAGACAGACTGAGGAGGAGGAGAGACAGACTGAGGAGGAGGAGAGAGACTGAGGAGGAGGAGAGAGACTGAGGAGGAGGAGGAGAGACAGACTGAGGAGGAGGAGAGACAGACTGAGGAGGAGGAGAGAGACTGAGGAGGAGGAGAGAGAGACTGAGGAGGAGGAGAGACAGACTGAGGAGGAGGAGAGAGACTGAGGAGGAGGAGGAGAGAGACTGAGGAGGAGGAGAGAGACTGAGGAGGAGGAGAGAGACTGAGGAGGAGGAGAGAGAGACTGAGGAGGAGGAGAGAGACTGAGGAGGAGGAGAGAGAGACTGAGGAGGAGGAGAGAGAGACTGAGGAGGAGGAGAGAGAGACTGAGGAGGAGGAGAGAGACTGAGGAGGAGGAGGAGAGAGACTGAGGAGGAGGAGACAGACTGAGGAGGAGGAGAGAGACTGAGGAGGAGGAGAGAGACTGAGGAGGAGGAGAGAGAGACTGAGGAGGAGGAGAGACAGACTGAGGAGGAGGAGAGAGAGACTGAGGAGGAGGAGAGAGAGACTGAGGAGGAGGAGAGAGACTGAGGAGGAGGAGGAGAGAGACTGAGGAGGAGGAGACAGACTGAGGAGGAGGAGAGAGACTGAGGAGGAGGAGGAGAGAGACTGAGGAGGAGGAGAGAGACTGAGGAGGAGGAGAGAGACTGAGGAGGAGGAGAGAGAGACTGAGGAGGAGGAGAGACAGACTGAGGAGGAGGAGAGACAGACTGAGGAGGAGGAGAGAGAGACTGAGGAGGAGGAGAGAGACTGAGGAGGAGGAGGAGGAGAGACAGACTGAGGAGGAGGAGAGACAGACTGAGGAGGAGGAGAGAGACTGAGGAGGAGGAGAGAGAGACTGAGGAGGAGGAGAGACAGACTGAGGAGGAGGAGAGAGACTGAGGAGGAGGAGGAGAGAGACTGAGGAGGAGGAGAGAGACTGAGGAGGAGGAGAGAGACTGAGGAGGAGGAGAGAGAGACTGAGGAGGAGGAGAGACAGACTGAGGAGGAGGAGAGAGACTGAGGAGGAGGAGGAGAGAGACTGAGGAGGAGGAGAGAGACTGAGGAGGAGGAGAGAGACTGAGGAGGAGGAGAGAGAGACTGAGGAGGAGGAGAGACAGACTGAGGAGGAGGAGAGACAGACTGAGGAGGAGGAGAGAGACTGAGGAGGAGGAGAGAGACTGAGGAGGTGGAGGAGAGAGACTGAGGAGGAGGAGAGAGACTGAGGAGGAGGAGAGAGACTGAGGAGGAGGAGAGACAGACTGAGGAGGAGGAGAGAGACTGAGGAGGAGGAGGAGAGAGACTGAGGAGGAGGAGAGAGAGACTGAGGAGGAGGAGAGAGAGACTGAGGAGGAGGAGCAGGAGGAGGAGAGAGAGACTGAGGAGGAGGAGAGACAGACTGAGGAGGAGGAGAGACAGACTGAGGAGGAGGAGAGAGACTGAGGAGGAGGAGAGAGACTGAGGAGGAGGAGGAGAGAGACTGAGGAGGAGGAGAGACAGACTGAGGAGGAGGAGGAGAGAGACTGAGGAGGAGGAGACAGACTGAGGAGGAGGAGGAGAGAGACTGAGGAGGAGGAGAGACAGACTGAGGAGGAGGAGAGAGAGAGAGACTGAGGAGGAGGAGAGAGAGACTGAGGAGGAGGAGAGAGAGACTGAGGAGGAGGAGGAGAGAGACTGAGGAGGAGGAGAGAGAGACTGAGGAGGAGGAGAGACAGACTGAGGAGGAGGAGGAGAGAGACTGAGGAGGAGGAGAGAGAGACTGAGGAGGAGGAGAGCGAGACTGAGGAGGAGGAGAGACAGACTGAGGAGGAGGAGAGACAGACTGAGGAGGAGGAGGAGAGAGAGACTGAGGAGGAGGAGAGAGACTGAGGAGGAGGAGAGACAGACTGAGGAGGAGGAGAGACAGACTGAGGAGGAGGAGAGAGAGACTGAGGAGGAGGAGAGAGAGACTGAGGAGGAGGAGAGACAGACTGGGGAGGAGGAGGAGAGAGACTGAGGAGGAGGAGAGAGAGACTGAGGAGGAGGAGAGAGAGACTGAGGAGGAGGAGAGACAGACTGAGGAGGAGGAGAGAGAGACTGAGGAGGAGGAGAGAGAGACTGAGGAGGAGGAGAGAGACTGAGGAGGAGGAGGAGAGAGACTGAGGAGGAGGAGACAGACTGAGGAGGAGGAGAGAGACTGAGGAGGAGGAGAGAGACTGAGGAGGAGGAGAGAGAGACTGAGGAGGAGGAGAGAGACTGAGGAGGAGGAGAGACAGACTGAGGAGGAGGAGAGAGAGACTGAGGAGGAGGAGAGAGAGACTGAGGAGGAGGAGAGAGACTGAGGAGGAGGAGGAGAGAGACTGAGGAGGAGGAGACAGACTGAGGAGGAGGAGAGAGACTGAGGAGGAGGAGGAGAGAGACTGAGGAGGAGGAGAGAGACTGAGGAGGAGGAGAGAGACTGAGGAGGAGGAGAGAGAGACTGAGGAGGAGGAGAGACAGACTGAGGAGGAGGAGAGACAGACTGAGGAGGAGGAGAGAGAGACTGAGGAGGAGGAGAGAGACTGAGGAGGAGGAGGAGGAGAGACAGACTGAGGAGGAGGAGAGACAGACTGAGGAGGAGGAGAGAGACTGAGGAGGAGGAGAGAGAGACTGAGGAGGAGGAGAGACAGACTGAGGAGGAGGAGAGAGACTGAGGAGGAGGAGGAGAGAGACTGAGGAGGAGGAGAGAGACTGAGGAGGAGGAGAGAGACTGAGGAGGAGGAGAGAGAGACTGAGGAGGAGGAGAGACAGACTGAGGAGGAGGAGAGAGACTGAGGAGGAGGAGGAGAGAGACTGAGGAGGAGGAGAGAGACTGAGGAGGAGGAGAGAGACTGAGGAGGAGGAGAGAGAGACTGAGGAGGAGGAGAGAGAGACTGAGGAGGAGGAGAGACAGACTGAGGAGGAGGAGAGAGACTGAGGAGGAGGAGGAGAGAGACTGAGGAGGAGGAGAGAGAGACTGAGGAGGAGGAGAGAGAGACTGAGGAGGAGGAGAGAGAGACTGAGGAGGAGGAGCAGGAGGAGGAGAGAGAGACTGAGGAGGAGGAGAGACAGACTGAGGAGGAGGAGAGACAGACTGAGGAGGAGGAGAGAGACTGAGGAGGAGGAGAGAGACTGAGGAGGAGGAGGAGAGAGACTGAGGAGGAGGAGAGACAGACTGAGGAGGAGGAGGAGAGAGACTGAGGAGGAGGAGACAGACTGAGGAGGAGGAGGAGAGAGACTGAGGAGGAGGAGAGACAGACTGAGGAGGAGGAGAGAGAGAGACTGAGGAGGAGGAGAGAGAGACTGAGGAGGAGGAGAGAGAGACTGAGGAGGAGGAGGAGAGAGACTGAGGAGGAGGAGAGAGAGACTGAGGAGGAGGAGAGACAGACTGAGGAGGAGGAGGAGAGAGACTGAGGAGGAGGAGAGAGAGACTGAGGAGGAGGAGAGAGAGACTGAGGAGGAGGAGAGCGAGACTGAGGAGGAGGAGAGAGAGACTGAGGAGGAGGAGAGAGACTGAGGAGGAGGAGAGAGAGACTGAGGAGGAGGAGAGAGACTGAGGAGGAGGAGAGAGACTGAGGAGGAGGAGAGACAGACTGAGGAGGAGGAGAGAGAGACTGAGGAGGAGGAGAGAGAGACTGAGGAGGAGGAGAGAGACTGAGGAGGAGGAGAGAGACTGAGGAGGAGGAGAGAGAGACTGAGGAGGAGGAGAGACAGACTGAGGAGGAGGAGAGAGAGACTGAGGAGGAGGAGAGAGACTGAGGAGGAGGAGAGAGAGACTGAGGAGGAGGAGAGACAGACTGAGGAGGAGGAGAGAGAGACTGAGGAGGAGGAGGAGAGAGACTGAGGAGGAGGAGAGAGACTGAGGAGGAGGAGAGAGAGACTGAGGAGGATGAGGAGAGAGACTGAGGAGGAGGAGAGAGACTGAGGAGGAGGAGAGAGACTGAGGAGGAGGAGAGACAGACTGAGGAGGAGGAGAGAGAGACTGAGGAGGAGGAGAGAGACTGAGGAGGAGGAGAGAGAGACTGAGGAGGAGGAGAGACAGACTGAGGAGGAGGAGAGAGAGACTGAGGAGGAGGAGGAGAGAGACTGAGGAGGAGGAGAGAGACTGAGGAGGAGGAGAGAGAGACTGAGGAGGAGGAGGAGAGAGACTGAGGAGGAGGAGAGAGACTGAGGAGGAGGAGAGGAGGTTTAGGGAGACAGACTGAGGAGGAGGAGAGAGAGACTGAGGAGGAGGAGGAGAGAGACTGAGGAGGAGGAGAGACAGACTGAGGAGGAGGAGGCGAGAGACTGAGGAGGAGGAGAGAGAGACTGAGGAGGAGGAGGAGAGAGACTGAGGAGGAGGAGGAGAGACTGAGGAGGAGGAGAGAGACTGAGGAGGAGGAGAGAGAGACTGAGGAGGAGGAGAGAGAGACTGAGGAGGAGGAGAGAGACTGAGGAGGAGGAGAGAGAGACTGAGGAGGAGGAGAGAGACTGAGGAGGAGGAGAGAGAGACTGAGGAGGAGGAGAGAGAGACTGAGGAGGAGGAGAGGAGGTTTAGGGAGACAGAATGTATTCTTAGCAGTGACACACAAGGTTTCCAGTTCGGGGTCTGGGACACGTGGCACAGTTCATGTCCCTCTGCCTTTCTCATGACTGTCGCTAGTCCATATTTTGGCAGACAACAAATACTGGTTATGTGCCTTCCTTGACCCACGCTGCAAAGACACATTTACTTTGCTCCTTGTGGAGGCAAATACGGATTGTACTACGGAAACATTCAAGAGGGCTGTAGTGGAGCAGTTGATGAAGCGATTACCCTCAGATCACGCTGGCGTCAGAGGTAGCGTGTCATCTCACACAACAGGGTTACAAGAGAGGGCTATGCATAGTAGGAACAACACAGGCGGGGACTAATGTGCCAAAACTGGTCCATTTTCTACAATCCGTCAACTGTGAATCAGATAACACTTGGGGGAACAATGACAAGGAGGGAGCAGTTAAGTAAGATGGTGAGGGACTATGTAGGTGACCATATCAGCGTGCTTTCCGAGTCTACTGTTCCCTTTAACTATTGGGTTTACACAACACTTGGCCAGACCTCGCCTTATACGCTTTGGAAATCATAGCTTGCCCTGCTGCTGTTGTCTGAGCGTGTTTTCAGCTCAACGGGGTCAATAATAACAGTCGCACACGACTATCCACGGAAAGTGCAGACAGTTTGACCATGATCAACATGTACCATAGATGGATTGCCCTAGAGTATCTCAGGCCGCCTCTTAACAACACCCAATAATAAGTGTAGCTCCAAAATTTGTTTTTCTTAAGTTCAAATAAGTTGCATTGTTTCTCATTCAAGACTATTTTGATTTCTATCATTAATGACACCGCATGACTAATGTAACTTGCTATGCTGCTGCCATGTAATTGTTTGGCCCAATCACCCTGGGCAATATTTTTCAAGCCTTTGTACATTATGCACTGGCACAAGCACTGTCGAGGCTACACTGTCTAGAACAATTGGTCAGGCAGTCTCTATTGGTGTTCTTTATTGATGCTGTGCTCCACGGTGTGTTACGCTGGCCCCCTGCAAAACCAGAATTTTTTTTTAGCTTCTTGGCATGTTATGCCCTGTTGCTTATCCTACCAATTTTTTTTTTTTAAAATATGCAGTTGGGAGCTGTTGGGAGTACCTTGTGATGCATGATGTCTGGACCACTACACCCTAGGGGAACTGAAAGTATTAAACTCCTTGTCATGTTATGCCCTGTTGCAAATCCTACTAATTTTTTAAAAAAAAAACTGTTGGGAGCTGTTGGGAGTAGCTTCTGATGCTGTGCTACATGGTCTTTAAACCATTCCCCCCTGTGGAAACTTAATTTTTTTTAAATTCTTGGAATAAAGCCTGAGTTCCAGAGTGACACAGCTGTCACTTCCACGGTGCTGCACGCTTCACAAACTGTGGTCTAGGCAGCAGACGATGATGCCTCCTGTTCCCAACCTGCTTTTGGTCAGGTGCAATCATCATCAACGACATCAGCTTCGATGTCCGAGCGTGGCGTTCATTTGTCCATAAAACGGACATTATTGAATCATTTAAATAGAATTTGAATAGAGGGCCACTGGAGCCGGTGGTGTTAGTGGAGGAAGAGGAGGAGGGCAAGGCCAACATCCAAACAGCCACATTGGGAATAGCACTGTAAAGTGTTATGGAGTACGTATTCCAACTTTCATACTAATGACATAGGGGACGCAGAAAACTGCAAATGACTGCAACCCCTCCCCAATATATGTTACAGGGCACACCTGAGAGCCCTAAGAAGTCTGAGATTTGAGGACAGCCAGTGTCACTTAGAGGGCCACTGGAGCCGGTGGTGCTGGTGGAGGAGGAGGGCAAGGTCAACATCCCAACGGGTACATTGTAGCTGACCTTTTAAAGTGCTGTCAAATATGTCCCAAAAAAGGAGGAGTGAGACAGACACCAATATAATGTATAAGTTACAGCCCTTTCTAATCGAAAAAGGAAAAATGTAAAAAACGAAACATGTGAACATATGGAAAGTGTTGTTTTTTGGAAGTCGGGGCTTGATTTGACGTTTTATTACAGTTATTAGGCACTAGAAAAGGTTTCTTAGCAATTTCCCCTCTTTTACTTTGGTTTCAGAGCTGTTCTGGCGAATACGTAAATGCCGCGTGCTACTCTGAGCACGTTATTCAAACACACCAGAAATGCAGTCAGGCACCTTCTACAGGCTGTGCCCATACTGTGCAGCCTTTTCCCATCCATTTCAGCCTTTTCCTCAGTCTGCACGGGTCACCAACAGGTTCAACGTAAAATTATTCCCATAGACTTACATTGGGGGTCGAATATTCGCGAATACTCGAATAGCGGCGAGGTATTCACCGGATATCCACCAAAGTGAATAATAGGGTATTCGATCATCCCTAGACATTACTAAACAATGGACACATTACTGCATGGAACATTACTAAACAATGGGCATATTATTGCATGGAACATTACTAAACAATGGGCATATTATTGCATGGGACATTACTAAACAATGGGCATATTATTGCATGGAACATTACTAAACAATGGGCATATTATTGCATGGAACATTACTAAACAATGGGCATATTATTGCATGGGACATTACTAAACAATGGGCATATTATTGCATGGGACATTACTAAACAATGGGCTCATTACTGCATGGAACATTACTAAACAATGGGCATATTATTGCATGGGACATTACTAAACAATGGGCATATTATTGCATGGGACATTACTAAACAATGGGCGCATTACTGCATGGAACATTACTAAACAATGGGCATATTATTGCATGGGACATTACTAAACAATGGGCATATTATTGCATGGGACATTACTAAACAATGGGCGCATTACTGCAGGGGACATTACTAAACAATGGGCACATTACTGCATGGGACATTACTAAACAATGGGCGCATTACTGCAGGGGACATTACTAAACAATGGGCATATTATTGCATGGGACATTACTAAACAATGGGCATATTATTGCATGGGACATTACTAAACAATGGGCATATTATTGCATGGGACATTACTAAACAATGGGCATATTATTGCATGGGACATTACTAAACAATGGGCGCATTACTGCAGGGGACATTACTAAACAATGGGCACATTACTGCATGGGACATTACTAAACAATGGGCATATTACTGCATGGGACATTACTAAACAATGGGCGCATTACTGCAGGGGACATTACTAAACAATGGGCTCATTACTGCAGGGGACATTACTAAACAATGGGCACATTACTGAAGAGACATTACTAAACAATGGGCTCATTACTGAAGGGACATTAATAAAAAATGGGCACATTACTGCAGGGGACATTACTAAACAATGGGCTCATTACTGCAGGAGACATTACTAAACAATGGGCTCATTACTGCATGGAACATTACTAAACAATGGGCATATTACTGCATGGGACATTACTAAACAATGGGCGCATTACTGCAGGGGACATTACTAAACAATGGGCTCATTACTGCATGGGACATTACTAAACAATGGGCGCATTACTGCATGGGACATTACTAAACAATGGGCGCATTACTGCATGGGACATTACTAAACAATGGGCGCATTACTGCAGGGGACATTACTAAACAATGGGCTCATTACTGAAGGGACATTAATAAACAATGGGCACATTACTGCATGGCAAATTACTAAACAATGGGCGCATTACTGCAGGGGACATTACTAAACAATGGGCTCATTACTGCAGGGGACATTACTAACCAATGGGCGCATTACTGAAGAGACATTACTAAACAATGGGCTCATTACTGCAGGAGACATTACTAAACAATGGGCTCATTACTGCATGGGACATTACTAAACAATGGGCGCATTACTGCATGGGACATTACTAAACAATGGGCGCATTACTGCAGGGGACATTACTAAACAATGGGCTCATTACTGCAGGGGACATTACTAAACAATGGGCGCATTACTGAAGAGACATTACTAAACAATGGGCTCATTACTGAAGGGACATTAATAAAAAATGGGCACATTACTGCAGGGGACATTACTAAACAATGGGCTCATTACTGCAGGGGACATTACTAAACAATGGGCTCATTACTGCATGGAACATTACTAAACAATGGACACATTACTGCATGGAACATTACTAAACAATGGGCATATTACTGCATGGGACATTACTAAACAATGGGCGCATTACTGCAGGGGACATTACTAAACAATGGGCGCATTACTGCAGGGGACATTACTAAACAATGGGCTCATTACTGCAGGGGACATTACTAAACAATGGGCATATTATTGCATGGAACATTACTAAACAATGGGCATATTATTGCATGGGACATTACTAAACAATGGGCATATTATTGCATGGGACATTACTAAACAATGGGCATATTATTGCATGGGACATTACTAAACAATGGGCGCATAACTGCATGGAACATTACTAAACAATGGGCATATTATTGCATGGGACATTACTAAACAATGGGCATATTATTGCATGGGACATTACTAAACAATGGGCGCATTACTGCAGGGGACATTACTAAACAATGGGCACATTACTGCATGGGACATTACTAAACAATGGGCGCATTACTGCAGGGGACATTACTAAACAATGGGCATATTATTGCATGGGACATTACTAAACAATGGGCATATTATTGCATGGGACATTACTAAACAATGGGCATATTATTGCATGGGACATTACTAAACAATGGGCGCATTACTGCAGGGGACATTACTAAACAATGGGCACATTACTGCATGGGACATTACTAAACAATGGGCATATTACTGCATGGGACATTACTAAACCATGGGCGCATTACTGCAGGGGACATTACTAAACAATGGGCTCATTACTGCATGGAACATTACTAAACAATGGGCATATTATTGCATGGGACATTACTAAACAATGGGCATATTATTGCATGGGACATTACTAAACAATGGGCGCATTACTGCATGGAACATTACTAAACAATGGGCATATTATTGCATGGGACATTACTAAACAATGGGCATATTATTGCATGGGACATTACTAAACAATGGGCGCATTACTGCAGGGGACATTACTAAACAATGGGCACATTACTGCATGGGACATTACTAAACAATGGGCGCATTACTGCAGGGGACATTACTAAACAATGGGCGCATTACTGCAGGGGACATTACTAAACAATGGGCACATTACTGCATGGGACATTACTAAACAATGGGCATATTACTGCATGGGACATTACTAAACAATGGGCGCATTACTGCAGGGGACATTACTAAACAATGGGCTCATTACTGCAGGGGACATTACTAAACAATGGGCGCATTACTGAAGAGACATTACTAAACAATGGGCTCATTACTGAAGGGACATTAATAAAAAATGGGCACATTACTGCAGGGGACATTACTAAACAATGGGCTCATTACTGCAGGAGACATTACTAAACAATGGGCTCATTACTGCATGGAACATTACTAAACAATGGGCATATTACTGCATGGGACATTACTAAACAATGGGCGCATTACTGCATGGGACATTACTAAACAATGGGCGCATTACTGCAGGGGACATTACTAAACAATGGGCTCATTACTGAAGGGACATTAATAAACAATGGGCACATTACTGCATGGCAAATTACTAAACAATGGGCGCATTACTGCAGGGGACATTACTAAACAATGGGCTCATTACTGCAGGGGACATTACTAAACAATGGGCGCATTACTGAAGAGACATTACTAAACAATGGGCTCATTACTGAAGGGACATTAATAAAAAATGGGCACATTACTGCAGGGGACATTACTAAACAATGGGCTCATTACTGCAGGGGACATTACTAAACAATGGGCTCATTACTGCATGGAACATTACTAAACAATGGACACATTACTGCATGGAACATTACTAAACAATGGGCATATTACTGCATGGGACATTACTAAACAATGGGCTCATTACTGCAGGGGACATTACTAAACAATGGGCTCATTACTGCATGGAACATTACTAAACAATGTGCTCATTACTGCAGGGGACATTACTAAACAATGGGCTCATTACTGCATGGAACATTACTAAACAATGGGCACATTACTGCATGGAACATTACTAAACAATGGGCACATTACTGCATGGGACATTACTAAACAATGGGCGCATTACTGCAGGGGACATTACTAAACAATGGGCGCATTACTGCAGGGGACATTACTAAACAATGGGCTCATTACTGAAGGGACATTAATAAACAATGGGCACATTACTGCATGGGAAATTACTAAACAATGGGCACATTACTGCATGGGACATTACTAAACAATGGGCTCATTACTGCAGGGGACATTACTAAACAATGGGCTCATTACTGCATGGGACATTACTAAACAATGGGCTCATTACTGCTGGGGACATTACTAAACAATGGGCGCATTACTGCAGGGGACATTACTAAACAATGGGCTCATTACTGAAGGGACATTAATAAACAATGGGCACATTACTGCATGGGAAATTACTAAACAATGGGCGCATTACTGAAGGGACATTAATAAAAAATGGGCACATTACTGCAGGGGACATTACTAAACAATGGGCTCATTACTGCAGGGGACATTACTAAACAATGGGCTCATTACTGCATGGAACATTACTAAACAATGGGCATATTACTGCATGGGACATTACTAAACAATGGGCGCATTACTGCAGGGGACATTACTAAACAATGGGGTCATTACTAAAGGGACATTAATAAACAATGGGCTCATTACTGAAGGGACATTAATAAACAATGGGCACATTACTGCAGGGGACATTACTAAACAATGGGCACATTACTGCAGGGGACATTACTAAACAATGGGCTCATTACTGCATGGGAAATTACTAAACAATGGGCGCATTACTGCAGGGGACATTACTAAACAATGGGCTCATTACTGCAGGGGACATTACTAAACAATGGCTGCATTACTGCAGGGGACATTACTAAACAATGGGCACATTACTGCATGGGACATTACTAAACAATGGGCGCATTACTGCAGGGGACATTACTAAACAATGGGCATATTATTGCATGGGACATTACTAAACAATGGGCATATTATTGCATGGGACATTACTAAACAATGGGCATATTATTGCATGGGACATTACTAAACAATGGGCGCATTACTGCAGGGGACATTACTAAACAATGGGCACATTACTGCATGGGACATTACTAAACAATGGGCATATTACTGCATGGGACATTACTAAACAATGGGCGCATTACTGCAGGGGACATTACTAAACAATGGGCTCATTACTGCATGGAACATTACTAAACAATGGGCATATTATTGCATGGGACATTACTAAACAATGGGCATATTATTGCATGGGACATTACTAAACAATGGGCGCATTACTGCATGGAACATTACTAAACAATGGGCATATTATTGCATGGGACATTACTAAACAATGGGCATATTATTGCATGGGACATTACTAAACAATGGGCGCATTACTGCAGGGGACATTACTAAACAATGGGCGCATTACTGCAGGGGACATTACTAAACAATGGGCGCATTACTGCAGGGGACATTACTAAACAATGGGCACATTACTGCATGGGACATTACTAAACAATGGGCATATTACTGCATGGGACATTACTAAACAATGGGCGCATTACTGCAGGGGACATTACTAAACAATGGGCTCATTACTGCAGGGGACATTACTAAACAATGGGCGCATTACTGAAGAGACATTACTAAACAATGGGCTCATTACTGAAGGGACATTAATAAAAAATGGGCACATTACTGCAGGGGACATTACTAAACAATGGGCTCATTACTGCAGGAGACATTACTAAACAATGGGCTCATTACTGCATGGAACATTACTAAACAATGGGCATATTACTGCATGGGACATTACTAAACAATGGGCGCATTACTGCATGGGACATTACTAAACAATGGGCGCATTACTGCAGGGGACATTACTAAACAATGGGCTCATTACTGAAGGGACATTAATAAACAATGGGCACATTACTGCATGGCAAATTACTAAACAATGGGCGCATTACTGCAGGGGACATTACTAAACAATGGGCTCATTACTGCAGGGGACATTACTAAACAATGGGCGCATTACTGAAGAGACATTACTAAACAATGGGCTCATTACTGAAGGGACATTAATAAAAAATGGGCACATTACTGCAGGGGACATTACTAAACAATGGGCACATTACTGCAGGGGACATTACTAAACAATGGGCTCATTACTGCATGGAACATTACTAAACAATGGACACATTACTGCATGGAACATTACTAAACAATGGGCATATTACTGCATGGGACATTACTAAACAATGGGCGCATTACTGCAGGGGACATTACTAAACAATGGGCGCATTACTGCAGGGGACATTACTAAACAATGGGCTCATTACTGCAGGGGACATTACTAAACAATGGGCACATTACTGCAGGGGACATTACTAAACAATGTGCTCATTACTGCAGGGGACATTACTAAACAATGGGCTCATTACTGCATGGAACATTACTAAACAATGGGCACATTACTGCATGGAACATTACTAAACAATGGGCACATTACTGCATGGGACATTACTAAACAATGGGCGCATTACTGCAGGGGACATTACTAAACAATGGGCGCATTACTGCAGGGGACATTACTAAACAATGGGCTCATTACTGAAGGGACATTAATAAACAATGGGCACATTACTGCATGGGAAATTACTAAACAATGGGCACATTACTGCATGGGACATTACTAAACAATGGGCTTATTACTGCAGGGGACATTACTAAACAATGGGCTCATTACTGCATGGGACATTACTAAACAATGGGCTCATTACTGCTGGGGACATTACTAAACAATGGGCGCATTACTGCAGGGGACATTACTAAACAATGGGCTCATTACTGAAGGGACATTAATAAACAATGGGCACATTACTGCATGGGAAATTACTAAACAATGGGCGCATTACTGAAGGGACATTAATAAAAAATGGGCACATTACTGCAGGGGACATTACTAAACAATGGGCTCATTACTGCAGGGGACATTACTAAACAATGGGCTCATTACTGCATGGAACATTACTAAACAATGGGCATATTACTGCATGGGACATTACTAAACAATGGGCGCATTACTGCAGGGGACATTACTAAACAATGGGGTCATTACTAAAGGGACATTAATAAACAATGGGCTCATTACTGAAGGGACATTAATAAACAATGGGCACATTACTGCAGGGGACATTACTAAACAATGGGCACATTACTGCAGGGGACATTACTAAACAATGGGCTCATTACTGCGTGGGAAATTACTAAACAATGGGCGCATTACTGCAGGGGACATTACTAAACAATGGGCTCATTACTGCAGGGGACATTACTAAACAATGGCTGCATTACTGCAGGGGACATTACTAAACAATGGGCTCATTACTGAAGGGACATTAATAAAAAATGGGCACATTACTGCAGGGGACATTACTAAACAATGGGCTCATTACTGCAGGGGACATTACTAAACAATGGGCTCATTACTGCATGGAACATTACTAAACAATGGGCATATTACTGCATGGGACATTACTAAACAATGGGCGGATTACTGCAGGGGACATTACTAAACAATGGGCACATTACTGCATGGGACATTACTAAACAATGGGCGCATTACTGCAGGGGACATTACTAAACAATGGGCGCATTACTGCAGGGGACATTACTAAACAATGGGCACATTACTGCATGGGACATTACTAAACAATGGGCTCATTACTGCAGGGGACATTACTAAACAATGGGCTCATTACTGCAGGGGACATTACTAAACAATGGGCACATTACTGCATGGGACATTACTAAACAATGGGCTCATTACTGCAGGGGACATTACTAAACAATGGCTGCATTACTGCAGGGGACATTACTAAACAATGGGCACATTACTGCATGGGAAATTACTAAACAATGGGCTCATTACTGCAGGGGACATTACTAAACAATGGCTGCATTACTGCAGGGGACATTACTAAACAATGGGCACATTACTGCATGGGACATTACTAAACAATGGGCTCATTACTGCAGGGGACATTACTAAACAATGGCTGCATTACTGCATGGGACATTACTAAACAATGGGCACATTACTAAAGGGACATTAATAAACAATGGGCACATTACTGCATGGGAAATTACTAAACAATGGGTGCATTACTGCAGGGGACAATACTAAACAATGGGCACATTACTCTGGTCAGCTTATATTTGATTATATACAGCATATCCAAAACTCTATATTTTAACTGAAAAAGTTGGGGGTCGTCTTATACGCCGGCAGATATGGTAGATAGCTGTGGGGGCCTCATACTGTATACAGGGAGCTGTGGGAGCATCATACTGTATATAGTGAGAAGTGGGGGTTTCATCCTGTATATAAGGAGCTGTGGGTGCTTCATCCTGTATATAGGGAGCTGTAGCGACATCATATTGGATATAGGGAACTGTGGGGCATCATACTGTATATAGGGAGCTGTGGGGACATCATACTGTATATAGGGAGCTGTGGGGGACATCATACTGTATATTGGGAGCTGTGGGGGACATCATACTGTATATAGGGAGCTGTGGGGGACATCATACTGTGTATAGGGAGCTGTGGGGGCTTCATTCGATATATAAGGAGCCGTGGGGGCATCCTACTGTATACAGAGAGGTGTGGGAACATAACACTGTATATAGGGAGCTGTGGGAACATCATCCGGTATATAGGGAGCTCTGAGTGCATTTTACTGTATATGGAGAGCTGTGGGGACTTCATCTTGTATATAGGGAGCTGTGTGGGCACCATACTATACATAGGGAGCTGGATGGACATTATACAGTGTATAGGAGCCATAGGGAAATCATACTGTATATAGGGAGCAGGGGGCATATTATCCTGTTTATACGGAGCTGTGGGGGTACCTGTCACAGGTGACAGATAGTCCTCTAGTGTCTGGCTGTAGAAGGTCACAACTTTAGGCTGCACAAACTGCTCCCTCTTGATTTCCATCCCTTTCCCTTTAGGACCCTGCTGAGTTCCTTAGCCTGTCAGCGGCTTTTCATTAGTACTTTCCTTTATATATTCATTCACTTCCTATTACTCGGTGCTGGGTATATTTGATACATCTTTATCAAGTCTGCAGTGCAAGCAGTTGGCTTGCATACATCAGGAGAATTGTGGTGGTTGTTGCAGCTTCTCTCGCGGAGACAACTGGAGAGAGGTTGTTTGTTGTTTTCCCTTTTTTGTTATCCCTGTGCATCCTTTATTCCTAGTGGAGTTGATGAAGAGCTCATTCCCTACCTAGCGCCGATATCAGGGTCAGGTATCTGGCTCGTCGAATAGGTACAGAACATACATAAGGTGGTGAGGGAACCCAGGGTGAAGCGGTAGGTTTGGTCAGGGGTCACCATCTCCCCCTTCCCTTTTGTTGTTTCCTTCCCATGTATCCCGTCACTGTTCTAGCTGAGCGGCTTCAGGGTCTGTGCCTGGAGGTTGCGGACCTGGTCTGTGCAGCAGCAGCAGTGGTCGCTGACTCCTAATGTTAGGGATTCTGTGGGTAGGCAGGTTCTGCTGGAGCCCAAAATTGCTCCCAGACAGGTTTGCAGGAGGTAGAGACACATTTTATGTATTTAAAGAAACCTGTAATTTGTACTTGAGGCTTCGGCCTTCTCCTCTAGAGCAACAGTGGGTGGGGATTGTGATCTCACTGTTATGGGGGGATCCGCAATCCTGGGCTTTCTCGTTGCCACATGGCTCCGGTTGTCTCTGGTCAGTGGAAGAATTTTTTGAGGCTTGGGTCTCATCTATGATGATTCTGACTGAGTCTCCTTGGCTAAGTCCAGGGTGCGTCGTCTCCAGCAAAGGGATCAGTCAGCGGAGACTTATTGTGAAGAATTTCGTAGATGGGCAACCGACACTAAATGGATTACCCGGCTCTCAGAAGACAATTCTATCAGGGACTGTTAGAGAAATTGAAAGATGCCTTGATGGTTTACAAAACTTCTGAGTCCTTGGAGGCCGCCATGTCCTTGGCTATACGTGTGGATAGATGCTGTTAGGTCCTGGTGGTGGATCCTCTGGGCCGTGCACCGGACTCCTCCAGTGAGGCAACCCGGAGCTAACCCCTGTACAGGGACTGTCCTGATCACCTCACCAGAGGGCCTAGATGCACGGCAGCCGGAGCATGAGTGGTACAGGAACAGCGTCCTTCAGGGAACTGGTATAAAGATGTCTCTGGGGTCACAGAGTTCCTGGAGGCAGTGCACGTGACGGGAATCAGGTTCAGGTGCCGGGTAGGAACGTCAGGCGGGATCCGGGTCCTGCTGGACGTGAGGGCTGAGGTCACCAGGTGAAGTCGGGGATCGGAGACGGGTACAGGCTGAGGAAGGATGATAGGATTCACAGCCGACAGTCACCGGAGGACTTCCTGGGCAAACTGGAGTCAGGACCAGGTTAAAGTAGCAGGACTGGCTCTGCGGAAGAGAGAGAGTAAATAACAGGACAAAAGCACAAGGGGACCTGAGCACCTAACTAATGTAACACGTTGATCAGGCGCCGCCCACATGGAAAGGGGAGTCTTATATACTCTGCACCTGTCCCAGGCATATCCTGTTTCAGGAGTGCTGGGCCTATAAGACAAGGTGACTGAGCGCGGCCCCGCCCTATACACATGCATGTGCCTAAGAATCAGAGTCAGACTCAAGAGACAAGGAACAGGACTCAGCAGAGCACGAGCAGGAGCGGCAGCCGTGACCGGTGGGCACTTGGACTGGATCAGCGGGCAAGGAGCGGTACCGTGCAGGTGTGACCGGATCAGTGGGTAAGGGACGGTGGCGTGACACCGGGAGCGTGACAGATGACTCTGAGATAGACTGGTTAGACCATTCTCCTTGAAGACCCTCTCTTGGGGTGGTACGCCATTGTCGGAGGCGCGATATGGGGGTGAACCATCACTCATGGGTTTGGAGGAGCCCATGCAGCTCTACCAAACTATTGAGAGCCACTACCTCTCAATTTCCCAATAAAATCCGCAAAAAGAAGGGGGGATGTTTTTTTTGTGGTAATGAGGGTCATTTTATTGGAGTCCGTCTCTCAATTCCTAAGCAAAAAGGAACAACTGGAACTCGGCTTACCCTTGGTGGTGTGGGGATGGTCACAGGATATTGGGACCCCTCCATACTCTGGATCTCCCACATTGGGGATATTGGGATATAGTATGGAGGCACTCCAATATCAACCATGAGGGGGATTTAGGGTATGGAGGCACCCCAATATCCATAATGGGGGGATCCAGAGTATGGAGGCACCCCAATATACACAATGTGGGGGATCCAGAGTATGGAGGCACCCCAATATACACAATGTGGGGGATCCAGAGTATGGAGGTGTCGAGCCCCGGGGCAGTCGAGCTGCTCGGATCCGGACGGTCCGTGGCTCGAGGGGTTCCAGATCCGGGGTCACCGTTGACCAGTTTTAAATGAAAAGAAAAATAAAATAATAAAAAGTCCGACTACACCACTCGCGGTTTGCGGCCAGGGATGGTAGGGCCATCGCTGCGGGTTCCCGCTGGGGATGATGGATGGGGGCAGCGTGGATGGTGGATCCCTCCACGAGCAGGGCTTTTCCCCAGGGGTAGGTGAAGGGTTAACGTGGAGGCGCTCGGCAATAAGTCAGTCCAGACAGAGAGGGCAGTTTAGTTGTTTTTACTTACTGGATTCGCGCCCTGGGGACGTGTTGGATCCCTGGTGCGCCCGTGTCCTTTATAGCTGTGCCAGCCAACCTGGTGCCACTGTCCCACCAATGCACTCTGGTTTATTTGTCGGCCCTCCCTGTCGTGGAGCACTATAAGGTCTTTCTGGTGTCTGGGTCCTGCCGCAGGCAGCTTGGACTATTTAATGGAATTTCTCCCAGTCCCCTCTTTGCTGCTGATGCCTTGGACGTTAGTGGTGGCAGATGAGTCCTGGAAACCCACCCACCTGGCAGAGTTAACCGATGGCTTGGAGTCCTGGTCTGTTCTGGGATCTGCACCCCGTGCGTGCAAAGTACTGTGAGCCCTGGATGTCCACCCCACAGGATCCCTCTGTCCTTGGAGCTTGCTCTCTCCAGTTACTTTTCTCCTCTGAGTGGCTGATGTTTCTACTCAGCTCTTTGCGGAGTCTTTCCTTGTGTCTCAAGAGTCTATTGTCTGTCTTGACACCTTTGCTCTTACTGTCGCACACTTCACCCTCCTCTCCTCTCTACTCCTTCCTCTTTCACTTCTACCAACTGGAAAAAACGAGTTTAATGCCGCGCTAGAAAACCACGAGCATGGATATAAATAAATTGTCCTTTTATTTAGATTTGGAATGATCTAAATGAAATGACAATATACTTATATCCATGCTCGTGGTTTTCTAGCGCGGCATTAAACCCATTTTCTCCAGTCTTCACTTTGATACCTTTGCTCTGACACGGGGCCGCTGCTGAACCACCTAAGCACTCATCCACGTCTTAAAAGGGGTTGTGACTGGCACAACCAGCCGGGTGAGTGCATTGCTCTTTTTTTCTTTTGCCCTGTAAATCGGGTAAGACCCTATTGCGCCTTTTCTCTCCCACTACAGCTTATAACTCCTCCCGCTGCCTACCCACACTTCCCAGGTCACTCGCTCCTCCCCAGGTCCCTCCCTTCCCAGTTGGCTGCCCGTTAGCTCACAGTGCCCAGCCCTGTCACCTGGCCCTAAGGGGGGTCTCCCACCTGTGACACCTGGTTACCGCAGGGGCATCACAGAGGCGTACTAATATCCCCAATGGGGTGGATCTAGAGTATAGAGGTACCCCAATATCCCCAATTTGCGGTATCAAGAGTTTGGTGTTTCCTCACTGTTACCTATAGGAGGTATCCAAGCTGTTTGAGCAAGACTAGACAAGGGTTTTAATTTTTATATGTTTACAGCTCGACAGCAAGAGGAGATAACGAAATGGAAAAAAATCAGCAAAGAAAAATTGCTGCCATTTTGAAGCCATTACTTTTGCGCTTACAGTTGGCCTATAGGTCCCTTATAGTGATGAGGATGTAATGGTAGGAGTCATAGAAAGCTTGGTGGCAACTTCTGCGGAAATGGTGGCCATTACAATAACTATGAAGCCGTGAAGCCTGAGGGACCTTCTCACTGGTTCCACTATACGTGAAGCCTGAGGGTACTCCTCACTGGATCCTCTATACGTGAAGCCTGAGGGTACGCCTCACTGGATCCTCTATACGTGAAGCCTGAGGGTCCTTCTCACTGGATCCACTACACATGAAGCCTGAGGGGCCTTCTCACTGGATCCTCTATACGTGAAGCTTCAGGGTCCTTCTCACTGGATCCACTATACCTGAAGCCTGAGGGTCCTTCTCACTGGATCCACTATACGTGAAGCCTAAGGGTCCTTCTCACTGGATCCACTATACCTGAAGCCTGAGGGTCCTTCTCACTAGATCCACTATATCTGAAGCCTGAGGGTCCTTCTCACTGGATCCACTATGCGTGAAGCCTGAGGGTCCTTCTCACTAGATCCTCTATACGTGAAGCCTGAGGGTCCTTCTCGCTGGATCCTCTATACGTGAAGCCTGAGGGTCCTTCTCACTGGATCCACTATACGTGAAGCCTGAGGGTCCTTCTCACTGGATCCACTATATGTGAAGCCTGATTGTCCTCTCACTGGATTCTTTATACGTGAAGCCTGATGGTCCTTCTCACTGGATCCACTATACGTGAAGCCTGATTGTCCTCTCACTGGATTCTTTATACGTGAAGCCTGATGGTCCTTCTCACTGGATCCACTATACGTGAAGCCTGATTGTCCTCTCACTGGATTCTTTATACGTGAAGCCTGATGGTCCTTCTCACTGGATCCACTATACGTGAAGCCTGATTGTCCTCTCACTGGATTCTTTATACGTGAAGCCTGATGGTCCTTCTCACTGGATCCACTTTACGTGAAGCCTGAGGGTCCTTCTCACTGGATCCACTATACGTGAAGCCTGAGGGTCCTTCTCACTGGATCCACTATACGTGAAGCCTGAGGGTCCTTCTCACTGGATCCACTATACGTGAAGCCTGATTGTCCTCTCACTGGATTCTTTATACGTGAAGCCTGATGGTCCTTCTCACTGGATCCACTATACGTGAAGCCTGAGGGTCCTTCTCACTGGATCCACTATACGTGAAGCCTGATTGTCCTCTTACTGGATTCTTTATACGTGAAGCCTGATGGTCCTTCTCACTGGATCCACTATACGTGAAGCCTGAGGGTTCTTCTCACTGGATCCACTATACGTGAAGCCTGATTGTCCTCTCACTGGATTCTTTATACGTGAAGCCTGATGGTCCTTCCCACTGGATCCACTATACGTGAAGCCTCATTGTTTGTCGCCCTGGTTCAGATTTTATTGTGTTGCTTTTGTCAGAAATACATTTATGTAGAATGTGGCAGATGAAAAGCGACAACAGGAGCAGAGGATTCTTGGGGCTGTGATTTTTCTTGGGGAAATGATCCCTTGAGAACTGTCTCTGGCTGTGTGTAGACTTGCTCTTGACGGCTCTATGGAGCTGACAATCAGCCGCTCACTATGACGACGACTCCTCCATGTGATGAGTGATGCCGGCCCCGGTGGATGGAGGTTCATCTCATATTGATGAGTCCCACAAGCCGCTGTCATCGTTTCATCTTCAATCTCAAGACGTCTTCACAACAAGATCCAACATTTTCCACATAATCATTTTTTAATGAAAACTTGGAATAATTTGGAGCCGGGGAATAGTGTAAATAACTCCGGAGAAGCCGTGAAGACGTTCCTGCAATGTGCGGGTCTCGGGGCGCGCGTTACTCACTTTTATAGGAGCAGTTTAATTACACAAGGAGCGCACTCAGCAGTCTTCATTTATGGAGCAAGTAGAGGAGAAAGCACCGCGCACACCGGGGAATCGCTGCTACCAGCAAGTGAAGGAGTATTACCGAAACATATCCGGAGAATTATCCGCCCAGGCGTGAGATACGCAGCGCAATACAGGCGGAATACAAGACTCCAGACAAAGGAAAACGAGAAGGGGGAAAAAGGACAACAATGGAGGCACTCCCAGCACATAACGAGCCATGAAGAGGTCATTCTCCCCCAAATCCCCGCAATTGTCATTGGATAAAATCTTACTAGAATACAAGATGAGTGTTCGGCGATCAATCACTGGATGCGGCCTTCATTGTCTGCTGTGCAACCTCTCAGGGATGTCCTCAAAGCCTGCTGCCCAAGGTGACAGCCCGTACTAAGGGAATAAACCTGCTTAAAGAGCGCCATCATATACCACAGCGCCATACAAACATCATCACTGCCCCCAATGGTGCTCACAATCTAAGTTCTGGGGAGCAAATCCAAGAACCTGGAGGAACCCCACACAGACATGGGGAGAACAGATGGATCCCGTGCAAACATTGTCCTTGGTGGGATTTGAACCCAGGACCCTGCAAGGCAACAAAGCTATTTAATGGTAACCAATGAGCCACCATAAAGTGATAACTACTGAGCTACCATACAGTGTTAACCACTGAGCCACTATACAGTGCTAATCATTCAGCCACCACACAGTGATAGCCACTGACCCACCTTACAGTGCTAACCACTGAGCCATTATTCAGTGGTAACCACTGATCCATCATACAATATTAAACCCTGACCCACCATACAGTGCTAATCACTGAGCCACTATTCAGTGGTAACCACTGACTCACCATACAGTGCTAACCGCTGAGCTACTATTCACTGGTAACCACTGAGCCACCATACACACATACAATGCAATGACGTCTTCAGGGGAAGGGGGTACTCAACCGTAACTTATCCTCTTACATCTATGTTGCACCACAGTGAGATGAGATGAAGTGTGGCAGCACAGGGCGATCACATACCCCTCACCGTGGTCAGCGCTATCTGAAACCAAAGGGGCATAGACTTTACCAGCCTCCATTTTAACATCTTTAGCACCCTCCACCAGGAACCTTATAGGGTCCTCACCCATCCCATCCTTATCCCATCACTATCCCATCCTTATCCCATCACTATCCCATCCTTATCCCATTCTTATCCCATCACTATACCATTATTATCCCATCACTATACCATTATTATCCCATCACTATCCTATTATTATCCCATCACTATACCATTATTATCCCATCACTATACCATTATTATCCCATCACTATACCATTATTATCCCATCATTATCCCATCACTATCCTATTATCCCATCATTATCTCATCACTATACCATTATTATCCCATCACTATACCATTATTATCCTATCCTTATCCCATCACTATCCTATTATTATCCCATCACTATACCATTATTATCCCATCACTATACCATTATTATCCCATCACTATACCATTATTATCCCATCCTTATCCCATCACTATACCATTATTATCCCATCACTATACCATTATTATCCCATCACTATACCATTATTATCCCATCACTATACCATTATTATCCCATCACTATACCATTATTATCCCATCACTATACCATTATTATCCCATCCTTATCCCATCACTATCCCATCCTTATCCCATTCTTATCCCATTCTTATCCCATCACTATACCATTATTATCCCATCACTATACCATTTTTATCCCATCCTTATCCCATCACTATCCCATCCTTATCCCATTCTTATCCCATTCTTATCCCATCACTATACCATTATTATCCCATCACTATACCATTTTTATCCCATCCTTATCCCATCACTATCCCATCCTTATCCCATTCTTATCCCATCCTTATCCCATCACTATACCATTATTATCCCATCATTATCCCATCACTATACCATTATTATCCCATCACTATACCATTATTATCCCATCACTATACCATTATTATCCCATCACTATACCATTATTATCCCATCACTATACCATTATTATCCCATCGTTATCCCATCACTATCCTATTATCCCATCATTATCCCATCACTATACCATTATTATCCCATCACTATACCATTATTATCCCATCATTATCCCATCCTTATCCCATCACTATCCTATTATTATCCCATCATTATCCCATCACTATACCATTATTATCCCATCGTTATCCCATCACTATACCCTTATTATCCCATCATTATCCCATCACTATCCTATTATCCCATCCTTATCCCATCACTATACCATTATTATCCCATCATTATCCCATCCTTATCCCATCACTATACCATTATTATCCCATCGTTATCCCATCACTATACCATTATTATCCCATCACTATCCTATTATTATCCCATCACTATACCATTATTATCCCATCATTATCCCATCCTTATCCCATCACTATCCTATTATTATCCCATCATTATCCCATCACTATACCATTATTATCCCATCCTTATCCCATCACTATACCATTATTATCCCATCATTATCCCATCCTTATCCCATCACTATCCTATTATTATCCCATCATTATCCCATCACTATACCATTATTATCCCATCATTATCCCATCACTATACCATTATTATCCCATCGTTATCCCATCACCATAGCCTTATTATCCCATCATTATCCCATCACTATCCTATTATCCCATCATTATCCCATCACTATACCATTATTATCCCATCATTATCCCATCCTTATCCCATCACTATACCATTATTATCCCATCGTTATCCCATCACTATACCATTATTATCCCATCCTTATCCCATCACTATACCATTATTATCCCATCGTTATCCCATCACTATACCATTATTATCCCATCGTTATCCCATCACTATACCATTATTATCCCATCCTTATCCCATCACTATACCCTTATTATCCCATCATTATCCCATCATTATCCTATTATCCCATCATTATCCCATCACTATACCATTACTATCCCATCATTATCCCATCCTTATCCCATCACTATCCTATTATTATCCCATCACTATCCTATCCTTATCCCATTCTTATCCCATCACTATCCTATTTTTATCCCATCCTTATCCCATCCAAATGCCATTCCTATCCCATTCTTATCCCATCCTTATCCCTTCACTATCCCATCCTTATACCATCCTTATCTCATTCTTATCCCATCCTTATCCCATCCTTATCCCATCCTTATCCCATCCTTATCCCATCATTATCCCATCATTATCCCATCCTTATTTCATTCTTATCCCATCATTATCCCATCCTTATTTCATTCTTATCCCATCCTTATCCAATCCTTATCCTTTTCTTATCCCATTATTTTCCCATCCTGATCCCATCCCTATCCAATCATTATCCCATTCTTATGCAATCCTTATCCCATTTATTATTTTCCCAATCTTATCCCATCATTTTCCCATCCTTATCCCATTCTTATCCCATCCTTACCCTATCTTTATCCAATCCTTATCCCATTCTTATCTGATCCTTATCCAATCCTTATCCCATCATTATCCCATCCTTATTTCATTCTTATCCCATTCTTATCTCATCATTATGACATCCTTATCTAATCCTTATCCCATCCTTATCCAATCCTTATCCCATTATGTTCCCATCCTGATCCCATCCTTTTCCAATCATTATCCCATTCTTATGCAATCCTTATCCCATTATTTTCCCAATCTTATCCCATCATTATCCCATTCTTATCCTATCCTTTTCCTATCCTGATCCCATCCTAATCCAATCCTTATTCCATCCTTATCCCATCCTTATCCTATCCTTATGACTTTTTTTTCCCATCCTTATACCATCCTTTTCCTTCCTGATTTCATTATTATCCCATCCTTATCCCATCCTTTTTTCATCCTTATCCATCCTGATCCCATCCTTATCCCATCGTTATCCCATCTTTACACTTTTATTTTCCCATCCTTATCCCATCCTTATCCCAGCCTTATCCCATCCTGATCCCATCGTTTTCCATCCTGATCCCATCCTGATCCCATCCTTATCCCATCCTAATCCCATCGTTACCCCATCCTTATCCCAGCCTGATCCAATCCAAAGATGGCAGTCATCCAAGAGAAGATTACAAAGAGCTATTACAACTATCACTTCTATATCTTGGAGGTTGGGAATCCACATATGAAGACTGGATTCTGTGAATACAGAGCTTGAAAAGTGTCACTTTTGTCACCTCTGAAGTCAACTCAGCTAAATTTCAAAAGATTGTCCAAGACTTTTGGGCACCAGGGGTCAGAGAGGAATATTGGAGTTTGTACCCATCCGATATTTATGGGAGGCACATTTTCAGTTTTGCAATCTCGAGAGGATGAACATGCATGTTTTTTCATAATTGTGCGACTCGAGCATCAGTCTAAAATTAAAATCAGCCAGCTTGATAATGCTATTGTCACGCTAGATACGGTAAAGTACCACATGTACGAAGACAGGAAAGGGAAACCCTGTGTCTAGGGAAGGGGAAGATGGTGACCCCTGACCAAACCTTCCGCTGGCCCATAGCTTCCCTTGCCACTCTAGATAGGTTTTGCACCTACAGTGCCTTGCAAAAGTATTCGTCTCCCTTGAATTTTTCAACCTTTTCCCACATTTCAGGGAAATGTTCAGACATAAAGATAAAAATGTTAATGTTGTGGTGAAGAATCTACAACAAGTGGACACAATTGTGAAGTTGAACATAATTTATTGCTTATTGTCATGTAAAACTGTTGAAGGGTCTTCACCCCCCTCGCCTCCACCATCAGCCACAGATCGTCATGACGATTATCTGATCGGCCTCGAAGCTTAAAGGTATGTACGACAGGGGTGATGGTAGATCTACAGAAAACAAAAATGCAGAGACAGACAATCCTTTGTTCTATTGGCGGGAAAACTTCCAAAGCAGGTTTTAAGCGCTGCGTTAATGCTAGAAAAATGAAAAACATATTGACAGAATCCCTGTGTCGTGCTGAACCCAGCGCACCATTTCACTTGACGGGGAGATCGCCGGTATCACGACAAATTAGTATTGGCTAGTAAAATCGTGCTAGAGGCGTTGTGTTTGGTGTCTATGTAAAATCGAGATATAACATATGACGCTAATATCTTTCACCTGTGTGGCCCAGTGGCCAAGATATGTAAAAAGCTAGAATTATGAAACTTTGTAACCATCTCAAGCCCAGCCCACAAGAGACTGTAAAATGATGTCACAGACAAGGGGGGCTAGCTAAGGCCTAAGAGACAGCTCCTGTCTGGGGGGCTCAGTCAGTACTTGGAGGGCATCAGAAAGGGTGATGCTGGCCGATATAACATCTTCTTCTCTTGGAGCCCCTCCTCTCCCTAAGTAGACACCACTTCTATGGCACAAGCTTAGTAAGTTTCATGTTTATACTTTTATTTTTATGTAACTTTCTATACTGTATTTGTATTGTTCCCTTTTGTAAATTCTTGTATATTGTTTTAAACACTGCCTATTTTCGGATTAAATATAGTTTCCTTCCTCATGCTTTATATACGAATCCAAAAACCTGAAGGGTCTTATGCTGTCTGAAACGGGTCCCCAGCTATCCCGGAAAAGCTGGGTGGTGGCAGCGTAATTGTTATTGCATAGAATTATTGGAGTGCTATAATTAAGGGTACCAAGGTATATATATATTCCATTAGCGGTAATCGGTGATATACATTTACCCTTGCTGTGAGACCTCCAATATTTGGCCTTATCAGCTCAGCAGCCTCATCTTATGCATTGTCTTGCAGTACCAAAAGTGGCCTGCAGACAAGAGGGGAGCTAGAGAGTAGTCGTCTGTAACAAATCAGCGAACAGCTGCAGGATTTTATGAGTGACTCCCCCGGCTGTTCATGACAATTGGTGGCAGCGGTGGGATATATAGAGCATTAGTGATCTGGTTTGAGCAATCATCCCTTTCACTAAAAACTTGCAAAAGTTTTGAGGATCGAACTCAGTGTTTAAAAATACCTGGAACAATACCGTACATGTATAGAAAATAAAGGAGCGGGCAGCACTCTGCAGGTAGCTTCAGACAGCTTTATTTTAGGGAGTGGAGGGAGGGGAGCAACGTGCTCCCCTCCCTCCACTCCCTCATGTCTGTTACACCTGTCAGCATCGAAAAATAAAGCTGTCTGAAGCTACCTGCAGAGTGCTGCCCACTCCTTTATTTTCTATGAATTGATGGCTTCGTCTGGGCAATAGCACCACGGTTGAGACAGCAGCTTCCATCATACCAGGAATTTTTTCAGGATTGTGCCCGATGTCACAAAGCAACAACCACACTGCTTAGTGGTGAAACGAGATCATCTCACTACCTCTTGAAAGGGTAAGCAGTGCTGTGCACTTTTCCTTCTATGTTATTTCAAATACCGTACATGTAGCAGTTATCCCCTCCCTTCTCTCTTGTTTTTCTATCCTATCTTTTATTTGGCAATGATGGATGCTGTGACAGAAGCTTGGTACAATCAGCAGAAGAAGGAGGTTCTTGCTGCACTCTACAGATCCAAGTTGATTGATACCAATGGCAAGAAGAGGCAGGATCTCATTAAAGAACTTTTACAATGGGAAGCAGAGCACATCCGTTCCCCCAGTGCTGAAGAAGAGGAGGCAAGCCAAGCCCAGGACAGGGCTGCTGCAGAGTCCCCACCATCAACTGCAAGCCAGAGCAGAAACCGGGGCAGCATGGACTCCTACCTGCAGATGGCCCTACAGCAACTTGCTGCAGAGGACCGGGCGGGACGGCTGAACCTCATTCAGCAATTTCATGAGCGAGCCAAGCGCCAGGCCCAGGCTGAGAGAGCTGAGCGCCAGGCCGAGCGAGAGGCTGAGAGAGCATCAATCCCAGAGAGACCATGAGTTGAAGGTCATCCAAGCCCAGCAGCAGACATCTTCCTCATTGAATGGTGAGTCCAATAATGCCAGCAGCTTTAAGCCCCGACCGGAGCATTTTCCCATGAGGGAAAGGGACGGGGACTTGGGACATCTTCCTGAGGGGATTTGAAAAGACTTGCTTGCAGTACCAGTTGCCCTCAGCACAATGGACACAATACTTAACCCCAGGGCTGCGAGGCAAGGCCCTGGACGCGTTATGGGGCCATAAAGCAGGCCCAATACGGAAGTATCAGCTGACTCCAGAGGTGTACCGAAAAAAATTCCGGACCCTCCAGCGCGGACCTAATGACAGCTACAGCGATTTGGAGGGTGGGCTCCAGACCACCTTTGACCAGTGGCTCCAAGGACTGTCCGTTACAACCTTTGAGGGGCTAAAGGACTTCATGGTGAAGGACCAACTCCTACATGTCTGTCCTGTGGAGGTTCGACAGTTTGTTATGGACTGATAGGCCAAGGAGGCCTCAAAAGCAGCCCAGATTGCCGACGCCTATGAGGCCAACCGTGCATCGGGGGTGCGGAAGTCGTCCACCGCCAGATGGAAAGGGGGTAAGATGACAACTACGACCACCCCTGCCCCTAGCAGACGACCTCCCGTAGGTCCTGTGTCATCCACCAGTGACCGGCCCACCTCTGACACTCGCAGGTGTTTTTCCTGCAACCAGCCTGGACACCTCAGCTCCGCTTGCACAGAGAGGCAAAAGAGGAACCCCACATCCAAGGCCCAAGGGCCTAATGCAACTGTCCTTTTGGTGGGGAGGCGGGTGGTAAGGCCTGTGAAAACCTGCACCCGTCACCGTGGGAGGAACCCCCACTGTGGGGGCTCAAGGACACTGGGGCCGACCGCACACTGGTCCGCCCCGAACTGGTGCCTCCTGAAAACGTTATACCGGGAAAACTCCTGACTATCATTGTGGCTGGGGGTGTTCGCCAATCCATCCCAATGGTCCTGGTTTCCCTCGACTGGGGTGCTGGGAGAGGGTGGAGGGAAGTGGGGGTGGACGAACATCTACCAACCAATGTTTTATTTGGGGCTGATCTGGGGCGATTGGTTGCACAATTTCTCCCTGATGATCCTCCCGAATCCAATAAGTCATGTGATACAAATGTTGTTAAATCATGTGATGCAAATGTTGTTGATAAGTCATGTGACCCGAATGCGGATATCCAGAACGTGATTACAAATGTTGTGCATGGTAATAAAGTGGAGGTTTGTACAGGGGAACTCAGCCATGCCACGCGGCAGGGTGACGCGGCTGAGGACGACCCCAAGGTAGTAAGTGTCTGTGTTGACAGAGATGGAGGCAGACATGAGAACCACGAGGAAAATGGTCAAATGCAGGTGACCAGTGTCACAGCGGACAGTGACACAGTCCGTAGTTCCTGTCAGGCTGATGGGGAAGAGTTGTTATCCCCCGGGGAGACAGCCTTCATCGGTGCTGTCACCCGCAGTCAGAGTGGCCAGAACGCAAATAAAACCTTGCCTTCTGACACCTCTTCACCTAGAGGGATAACGGAACTGGTTATGGACTCAGAGCAGGGCCCAGAGGGTCCCGGTGAGGTTGGAACCTTAACGTCACTTTTGGCTTCCTCTAGCCAAGAGTTCCAGGTGGCTCTACGAACTGATGCCAGTCTAGAGACATTAAGGGACCTCGCAGAGAAGCCCTCCTCCGAGACCGATAAGGAGAGGGTATTCTGGGACCAGGGGAGGTTGTACCGGGAGACTGTTCCCTGTAACCCCCAACAGGAGTGGCTGAAGGAAAGACAGCTGGTGGTGCCTCACCGCTTTAAGGGTGAGTTGCTGCGGATTGCCCATGAGATCCCACTTGCCGGACACTTGGGGGTCAGCAAAACCAAGGCCCGGCTGTCTCACCACTTCTATTGGCCCAAAATGAGGACAGATGTTGCTAATTACTGCCGCTCCTGTATCACCTGTCAAAGAGTGGGAAAGTCAGGGCCTGCTGCCAAAGCTCCCCTGATCTCTTTGCCGGTGATAGAGGAGCCTTTCCAGAGGTTCGCTGTGGACATTGTCGGGCCTCTGGCCGTCCCCAGCAGCTCTGGAAAACGTTTCATCCTTAGGCCCCTTTCACACGCCAGTGATTCTGGTACGTTTGTGCTTTTTTTAAAACGTACCAGAATCACTGACATACGCAGACCAATTATAATCAATGGGTCTGCTCACACATCAGTGATTTTTCACTGAACGCGTCTCCATGCAGCGTGCACGCGTGGCCGTGATTCTGCACAGAGACAAGTCAGTTTTTTCTGGCATCACTGATGACCCACGGACCACACTATGGTGTGATCCGTTTGTGATCCGTGAAACACGTACCAGAAAATCACGGACATATTAAATATTTTCAACTTACCTTGCCTGCGATTTGCTCTGCAGCCTCTGCTCTCGGCAGTTTCTGCTTGGCTCATGAATATTCATGAAAGCAGGAAAACCCGACCAGGAAGTAGGTGCTGAGAGCGGTGGGCGGACGCTGCAGAGCTGGAGACTTCAGCACCATGGACAGCAGCAGTGAAGGCAGGTGAGTAATGTCCATATGTAATCACGGATCACGGATTGCACATGGACAACCCACGTGTGCCGTGAATCACGGAACACGGAGGGACATGTGCATGTTTTACACGTCAGTGAAGAACGTCTGTGTTTTTCACTGACGTGTGAAACGGGACTTACTGTGGTAGACTATGCTACCGGGTATCCGGAGGCAGTGGCTCTGTCCTCAGTTAGGGTCGATAAGGTGGCAGATGCCCTTCTGGCCATATTCTCCTGAATAGGATTTCCCAGGGAGATGCTTACCAACCAGGGGACTCAGTTCATGTCTCGTCTAATGGAGGCTCTCTGTAAGAAAATGCAGGTGCGGCATCTGATATTAAGTGCTTATCACCCACAGACCAATGGTTTGTGTGAGCGATTTAATGGTACCATTAAGCAGATGCTTAAGATGCTGTTGGAGTCACATGGACACGACTGGGAGCGGTATCTCTCACACCTGTTTGCTTACAGGGAGGTACCACAAGCCTCAACGGGGTTTTGCCCCTTTGAGCTCCTGTGTGGCAGACGAGTCCGGGGACCTCTTGGTCTGGTAAGGGAATCCTGGGAAGAGGAACTGAACTCCCCAGAAGTGTCCATTGTGGAGTATGTCATTCGGCTCCATGACAAAATGCAGTCAATGACGCAGATGGTGCATGAGAATATGATGCAAGCCCAGGCCAGCCAGAAGCAATGGTACGACCAACACGCTCGAGAGCGGGTGTACGAAGCGGGTCAGAAGGTGTGGGTCCTAGTCCCAATGACCCAGAACAAGCTTCAGGCGGCCTGGGAGGGTCCATACCTTGTGCATCAGCGCCTCAATGACGTAAACTATGTGGTTACCATCGACCATGCCAGGAAGAGGCAAAAGGTCTTCCATGTCAACATGATGAAAGCTCATCATGACAGGGAAGCCTTCGCCCTTCCTGTGTGTAGTCCTCACGAGGAAGGCGAAAGCGAAGTCTTGGTGGACTTGCTTGCCTCGGCTCGGGTTGGAGGGTGTATCGAGGAGGCTGCATTCAACCCACAGCTATCCATGGACCAAAAGTCCCAGCTGCGGGAGGTATTCCGGCCCTACCTGATGACCTTCACGAATGTCCCAGGGAAGACATCCCTAGCCACCCACCAGGAGGACACAGGGAGTCATTCCCCCGTCAACCCACCGTGTCTCCCTAGAGGTACAAAAAGACATAAAAAGGGAGATCGATGAAATGCTAGTCCTGGGAGTGATCCAGAGGTCCAAAAGTGCATGGGCCTCGCCTGTAGTTTTGGTTCCAAAAAGGACCGGACAACCCGGTTTTGTGTGGATTACAGGAGGCTAAATGCAATCACAGCACCCGATGCGTACCCAATGCCACGCATCGATGAGCTACTGGATTGCTTAGCCGGGGCCCCGGTACCTGACAATCATGGACCTGAGTCGAGGGTACCGGCAGATTCCTATGTCCAAGGAATCACAAGAAAGGTCCGCCTTCATCACCCCATTCGGGCTGTAGGAATCCCTCGTCATGCCCTTTGGCATGAGAAATGCTCCTGCCACTTTCCAGCGATTGGTCGACCAGCTGCTTGAGGGACTAGGAGGGTTTGCAGTCGCTTAACTGGATGACATTGCCATCTTTTAGTCCCACTTGGGAGGAACACCTGGGGCACCTGGAGCAGGTGCTCAGGCGGATCCAAAGCGCTGGTCTGACTATAAAGCCAGGGAAGTGTCAGATCGGCATGACGGAGGTACAGTACCTCGGACACCAAGTGGGTGGCAGAACCCTGAAACCAGAGCCAGGGAAGGTTGATGCCATCACCTCCTGGCCTACTCCCAAGTCAAAGAAGCAGGTGATGTTCTTCTTGGGTACGGCAGGGTACTATAGGAAGTTCGTTCCTAACTATAGTGCTCTTGCTAAGCCGTTGACGGACCTCACCAAAAAGAAGCTACCGCAAGTAGTAACCTGGACAGATGACTGTGAACGGTCCTTCAGAGCACTGAAAGCTGCCCTCGCCAGTTCCCCAATCCTACAAGCCCCAGACTTCACCCTATGGTTCATAGTCCAGACAGATGCCATTGCCTGGGTGCAGTAGTCAGCCAGGAAAATGGGAAGGGAGAAGAGCATCCGGTGGTGTTTCTCAGCCGCAAGCTCTTATCCCGGGAAGTGGCGTATGCCACTGTGGAGAAGGAGTGCCTCGCTATAGTGTGGGCCCCGCGGAAACTGCAGCTCTACCTATATGGACGCAACTTCACCATAGTAACAGACCACAACCCTCTCAGCTGGCTACACCGGGTGGCCGGCGACAATGGTAAGCTACTGCGGTGGAGCTTGGCACTACAGCAGTATGACTTTACCATTCAACACAGGAAGGGTGTTGAGCATGGCAACTCTGACGGGCTGTCCCGGCAGGGGGATGCCAGTGAGGAAGGCTTAGGAGACGATCGGCAAATCAATCTCCCATGCTACCTCAAAATGGGGGAGGTGTCATGTAAAACTGTTGAAGGGTCTTCACCCCCCTCGCCTCCACCATCAGCCACAGATTGTCATGACGATTATCTGATCGGCCTGGAAGCTTAAGGTATTTATGACAGGGGTGATGGTAGATCTACAGAAAACAAAAATGCAGAGATAGACAATCCTTTGTTCTATTGGCGGGAAAACTTCCAAAGCAGGTTTTAAGTGCTGAGTTAATGCTAGAAAAATGAAAAACATATTGACAGAATCCCTGTGTCATGCTGAACCCAGTGCACCGTTTCAGTTGACGGGGAGATCGCCGGTATCACGCCAAATTAGTATTGGCCAGTAAAATCGTGCTAGAGGCATTGTGTTTGGTGTCTACGTAAATGTAAAATCGAGATATAAAATATGATGCTAATATCTTTCACCTGTGTGGCTCCTGTCTGGGGGGCTCAGTCAGTACTTGGAGGGCATCAGAAAGGGTGATGCTGGCCGATATAACATCTTCTTCTCTTGGAGCCCCTCCTCTCCCTAAGTAGACACCACTTCTATGGCACAAGCTTAGTAAGTTTCACGTTTTATACCTTTTAATTTTAATGTAACTGTCTATACTGCATTTGTAATGTTCCCTTTTGTAAATTCTTGTATATTGTTTTAAACACTGCCTATTTTCGGATTAAATATATAAAATTGAATAGTTTCCTTCCTCATGCTTTATATACGAATCCAAAAACCTGAAGGGCCTTATGCTATCTGAAACGGGTCCCCAGCTATCCCGGAAAAGCTGGGTGGTGGCAGCGTAATTGTTATTGCATAGAATAATAGTGCTATCATTAAGGGTACCGAGGTATATATATATATTCCATTAGTGGTAATCGGTGATATACATTTACCCTTGCTGTGAGACCTCCAATATTTGGCATTATCAGCTCAGCAGCCTCATCTTATGCATTGTCCTGCAGTACCAAAAGTGGCCTGGAGACAAGGGGGGCGCTAGAGAGTAGTCGTGTGTAACAAATCAGCGAACAGCTGCGGGATTTTCTGAGTGACTCCCCCGGCTGTTCATGACACTTATTTTAAACTTTTATAAAAATAATAAACTGAATATTGGAGAGTGCAATATTATTCATCCCCTTTACTTTCAGTGCAGCAAACTCACTCCAGAAGGTCATTGAGGATCTCTGAATGATCCAATGTTGTCCTAAATGACTGATGATGATAAATATAACCCCCTGTGTGTAATCAAGTCTTCGTATAAATGCCCCTGCTCTGTGATAGTCTCAGTGTTCTGTGTAGAGTGCAGAGAGCATCATAAAGACCAAGGAACACAACAGGCAGGTCCGTGATACTGTTGTGGAGAGGTTTAAAGCTGGATTTGGTTACAAAAAGATTTCCAAAACTTTAAACATCCCAAGAAGCACTGTGCAAGCGATCATAGTGAAATGGAAGGAGTATCATACCACTGCAAATCTACCAAGACCCGGACGTCCATCCAAACTATCATCTCACACAAGGAGAAGACTGATCAGAGACGCAGCCAAGAGGCCCATGATCACTCTGGATGATCTGCAGAGATCTACAGCTGAGCTGGGAGAGTCTGTCCATAGGACAGCAATCAGCCGTACACTGCACAAATCTGGCCGTTATGGAAGAGTGGCAAGGAGAAAGCCATTTCTCAAAGATATCCATAAAGTTTGCCACAAGCCACCTGGGAGACACCAAACATTTGGAAGAAGGCGCTCTGCTCAGATGAAATCAAAATCAAACTATTTGGGCACAATGCCAAATGATATTTTTGGTGTAAAAGCAACACAGCTCATCATCCTGAACACACCATCCCCACTGTCAAACATGGTGGTGGCAGCATCATGGTTTGGGCCTGCTTTTCTTCAGCAGGGACAGGGAAGATGGTTAAAATTGATGGGAAGATGGATGGAGCCAAATACAGGACCATTCTTGAAGAAAACCTGTTGGAGTCTGCAAAAGACCTGAGACTGGGACGGAGATTTGTCTTCCAACAAGACACTGATCCCAAACATAAAGCAAAATCTACAATGGAATGGTTCACAGATAAACATATCCAGGTATTAGAATGGCCAAGTCACAGTCCAGACCTGAACCCAATCGAGAATCTGTGGAAAGAGCTGAAAACTGCTGTTCACAAACGCCTCCATCCAACCTCACTCAGCTCCAGCTGTTTACAAAGGAAGAATGGGCGAGAATTTCACCTCTCCATGTGCAAAACTGATAGACACATCCCCCAAGAGACTGCAGCTGTAATCACAGCAAAAGGGGGCGCCACAAAGTATTAACTTATAGGGGATGAATAATATTGCACGTCCCACTTTTCAGTTATTTATTTTTTATACAAGTTTAAAATAAGCATTAAATATCGTTCAACTTCACAATTGTGTCACTTGTTGTAGATTCTTCACCAGAACATTAACATTTTATCTTTATGTTTGAAGCCTGAAATGTGGGAAAAGGTTGAAAAATTCAAGGGGCTGAATACTTTCGCAAGGCACTGTATGTGCTGAGCTAGATACCTGACCCTGACTGACCATAAAGTAGGCCCTAGGTAGGGAGCGGATGTCATGAGTGCTTAGTCAACCCCACTAAGCTCTAAAGAAGACATAGGGATCACGCACAGGGGGAAGTGAAGGAATAACATATCTCCAGCATGATTCAGGGAGAGGTACAGCAACACTCAATGTTTCTTCAGATAAATGATATCATCATCATCAAAGACCAAGGGGAAATGAGCATATTTGGGTACACAAAGGGAAGTGCTGATGATTAGCAGCTAAAAGGTGGAGATATCCGCAGAGTCCTAAAGGGAAATCATTAACCCCAAGCAGAGAAGAAGAAAATGTCAGGGTTCAGTTTGTGTAGCCAAATGCTGCGAGCTTCTACAGACGGATACCACAGGACTGTCTGTCACCCATGACACACTCATGACAGTACCCCCCGTCTACGAGTGGTCTCTGGACACTCAGGACCACGCTTATCTGGATGGGAAAAATTCACTGTCGAGGACCTATAGGACTCAATTTGTCCACAAATTTAACACTAGAAGTCCCAAAGAGGGGTCATTTAACATTTCTACCTTTGGAACCCAGTGACGGGTGGAATGACCTGAAGGATTTTAGCTAACATCCATTACTAACATAAGGCCATTACTGTCGCACCACAGGAGGCTGTTGTTTTCCATTGAGTTTAGCCATTTAGTTTCTAGTTAGTTCTATTCAGTTTATCATCAGTCATTTGACCCTCTTTCGGGACTTCAGGGGGGAGCTCGAAATTTCTGGGACTTCTAGTGTTAAAGGAATTCATTGGCTTAATGGACAAAAAAATTGATAACACATAACATTTATTGCAGATAATTATATAATACATACATCTCCACCCTTAAAGTAAAAATATATAAACCATGTTATAAGCCTTACCAAGCCAATATTTTCTGAACACTTGGATAGAAGAATGAGGTGTTAAGCTCATTATCAACCTTTCTGATAATCCCTGACAAAATTGGCTTATGAAAGCCGGGTTCTTCCACTTGGTGTTGGTGGCCCATCTGCAAAATTGTAAACAATAAGTCTCCGCTGACCGATCCCTCTGTTGGAGGCGACGCAGCCTGAACTGAAAGTTCTGCAGTTTGGTTTGGGACTGGATTCCTGGTTCCCCTCAGTCAGATGACCACTTCTTCTCTACGATCTGAGGTTGTGCAGTTTGGTTTGGGACTGCATTGGAGGTTCCCCTCAGTCAGATGACCATTTCTTCTCTAGGATCTGAGGTTGTGCAGCTTGGTTTGGGACTGGATTGAAGGTTCTCCTCAGTCAGATGACCACTTCTTCTCTACGATCTGAGGTTGTGCAGCTTGGTTTGGGACTGGATTGAAGGTTCTTTTCAGTCGGATGACCACTTCTTCTCTACGATCTGAGGTTGTGCAGTTTGGTTTGGGACTGGATTGGAGGTTCCCCTCAGTCGGATGACCATTTCTTCTCTAGGATCTGAGGTTGTTCTGCTTGGTTTGGGACTGGATTGGAGGTTCCCCTCAGTCGGATGACCACTTCTTCGCTACGATCTGAGGTTGTGCAGTTTGGTTTGGGACTGGATTGAAGGTTCCACTCAATCGGATGACCATTTCTTCTCTAGGATCTGAGATTGTGCAGCTTGGTTTGGGACTGGATTGGAGGTTCCCCTCAGTCGGATGACCATTTCTTCTCTAGGATCTGAGGTTGTGCAGTTTGGTTTGGGACTGGATTGGAGATTCCCCTCAGTCGGATGACCATTTCTTCTCTAGGATCTGAGGTTGTTCTGCTTGGTTTGGGACTGGATTGGAGGTTCCCCTCAGTCGGATGACCATTTCTTCTCTAGGATCTGAGATTGTGCAGCTTGGTTTGGGACTGGATTGGAGGTTCCCCTCAGTCGGATGACCATTTCTTCTCTACGATCTGAGGTTGTGCAGTTTGGTTTGGGACTGGATTGAAGGTTCCACTCAATCGGATGACCATTTCTTCTCTAGGATCTGAGATTGTGCAGCTTGGTTTGGGACTGGATTGGAGGTTCCCCTCAGTCGGATGACCATTTCTTCTCTAGGATCTGAGGTTGTGCAGTTTGGTTTTGGACTGGATTGGAGGTTCCCCTCAGTCGGATGACCATTTCTTCTCTACGATCTGAGGTCGTGCAGTTTGGTTTGGGACTGGATTGGAGGTTCCCCTCAGTTGGATGACCATTTCTTCTCTACGATCTGAGGTTGTGCAGTTTGGTTTGGGACTGGATTGAAGGTTCCACTCAATCGGATAACCATTTCTTCTCTAGGATCTGAGATTGTGCAGCTTGGTTTGGGACTGGATTGGAGGTTCCCCTCAGTCGGATGACCATTTCTTCTCTACGATCTGAGGTTGTGCTGCTTGGTTTGGGACTGGATTGGATCCGGACTAGATCTCCTGTAGTTTTGTACTCGTGTTTACCCCATCTGCCCCACTATCCCCCCCCTACACATAACACATTCATCCAAGGGCTCACAATGAAATTTCCTATGAGTTCTGGAGAGAAGTTTTCAGTGAACTGTGCATCTTGAAGGTTTAGGTTTAATCTTGATTCATAAGACATTTCGGGGAAAGAGTAGAAATCACTTACTGTCACTAATTCCTCACTGGATTTGTCAGAAATAGCGAATGATGTGATGTCCTGACTGATGATACCACCCTACAGATGGGATTCAGCCTGTTCTGTTCTCTTTAATGCCGCCGAATCCCAAGTTACCCAAAACGACCGACAAGAATTATATCAGAATTACCTCCCTTAATTGTGTAAAAAGCAAAGAAATTACATATTCCCCGGCCATTAATTAAAGAAAAATGCAGATCTCAGATTCCCCATAACTTAGTTTCAGAAGTCGGAGAAAGCTCTATGGCCATCCCAGATGCTTTATTATAGGAAGGAAATTACATTAATGACACAACCCAAGATACGTGAGAAGGAACAGTGCAGAGTCCAAATAATAACGACTATCACTAACAAACAAGGAAAGAATGTGCGGAGGATTTACTACAAGGAAGTATTGAAGATTTCATAGGGAAATTGTCAGCAATACCTTGTGTATCTATCTGATGACAAATATTAGTGACAGATACGGGAGGAGGGAGATCAGACGTCACAATACAAGGAGAAACGTGTGAGCATAACCAAATCCCAACCCGAACCCAAACCACGAGTAACAAACATACTGCCCCTATATGAAAGAATACAGCTACAATAACAATGAGCCTATGTACAAGAATATAACTACTATAATACTGCCCCCTATGTACAAGAATATAACTACTATAATAATGCCTCCTACGTACAAGAATATAACTACTATAATACTGCCCCCATATACAAGAATATAACTACTATAATACTGCCCCTATGTACAAGAATATAACTACTACAATACTGCCCCTATATACAAGAATATAACTACTATAATACTGCCCCCATGTACAAGAATATAACTACTATAATAATGCCTCCTACGTACAAGAATATAACTACTATAACACTGTCCCATATGTACAAGAATATAACTACTATAATACTGCCCTCTATGTACAAGAATATAACTACTATAATACTGCTCCTATGTACAAGAATATAACTACTATAATACTGCCCCCTATGTACAAGAATATAACTACTATAATACTGCCCCTATATACAAAGATATAACTACTATAATACTGCTCCTATGTACAAGAATATAACTACTATAATACTGCCCCTATGTACAAGAATATAACTACTATAATACTGCCCCTATGTACAAGAATATAACTACTATAATACTGCCCCCATATACAAGAATATAACTACTATAATACTGCCCCCATGTACAAAAATATAACTACTATAATAATGCCCCCTATGTACAAGAATATAACTACTATAATACTGCCCCCTATGTACAAGAATATAACTACTATAATAATGCCTCCTACGTACAAGAATATAACTACTATAATACTGCCCCTATGTACAAGAATATAACTACTATAATACTGCCCCCTATGTACAAGAATATAACTACTATAATACTGCCCCCATATACAAGAATATAACTACTATAATACTGCTCCTATGTACAAGAATATAACTACTATAATACTGCCTCCTATGTACAAGAATATAACTACTAGAATACTGCCCCCACATACAAGAATATAACTACTATAATACTGCTCCTATGTACAAGAATATAACTACTATAATACTGCCACCTATGTGCAAGGATATAACTACTATAATACTGTCCATATATACAAAGATATAACTACTATATTACTGCCCCCTAATTACAAGAATATAACTACTATAATACTGCCCCTAATTACAAGAATATAACTACTATAATACTGCTCCTATGTACAAGAATATAACTACTATAATACTGCCCCCTATGTACAAGTATATAACTACTATAATACTGCCCCCTATATACAAGAATATATTTACTATAATACTGCCCCTATGTACAAGAATATAACTACTATAATACTGCCCTCTATGTACAAGAATATAACTACTATAATACTTGTCACGAACAGCCGGGGAAGTCCCTCAGAAATCCGCAGCTGTTCACTGATTCGTTACACACGACTACTCTCTAGCGCCCCCTTGTCTGCAGGCCACTTTTGGTACTGCAGGACAATGCATAAGATGAGGCTGCTGAGCTGATAATGCCAAATATTGGAGGTCTCACAGCAAGGGTAAATGTATATCTCTGATTCCTGCTAATGGAATATTTATATACCTCGGTACCCTTAATGATAGCACTCCAATAATTCTATGCAATAACAATTACGCTGCCACCACCCAGACTTTCTACAGGTAGCTGGGGACCCGTTTCAGATAGCATAAGGCCCTTCGGGGTTTTGGATTCGTATATAAAGCATAAGGAAAGAAACTCTTAAATTTTTATATATTTAATCCGAAAATAGGCAGTGTTTAAAGAATATACAAGAATTTACAAAAGGGAACAACACACATTACGGCATAACAGTTACATTAAAATAAAAGGTATAAACGTGAAACTTACTAAGCTTCTGCCATAGAAGTGACGTCTGCTTATGGAGGGAGGGGCTCCAAGAGATGTTAGAATCGGCCAGCATCACCCTTCATGATGCCCTCCTCGTGCTGACTGCCCCCAGAACGAAGCTGTTCCTATTATACATTAGGTAGCCCCCCTTACTCTGTGACATCATTTTATGGTCTCTTGTGGGCTGTGCTCTGATGTTCACAGAGTTCCATAATTCTAGGGTTTTTCATATCTTTGCTCCTGGGTCACACAGGTGAAAGATATTAGCGTCATATTTAATATCTCGATTTTACAGTTACATTGATACCAAACACAACGCCTCTAGCACAATTTTAGTGGCCAATACTAATTGGTCAAGATTCTGACGATCTCCCCGTCAGGTGAGACGGTGCGCTGGGTTCCGCACGACGCAGGGATTCTGGCAATGTGTTTTTCATCTTTCTAGCATTAAAGTTGCACTTCAAAACCTGCTTTGGGAGTTTTCCCGCCAATATTACAAAGAATTGTCTTTCTCTGCAGCTTTTGGCTTTTCTTCTACCATCACCCAAAGTCATAAATACCTTAAGCTTCCAGGCCAATCAGATAATCGTCATGACGATCTCTGGCTGATGGTGGACAGGAGGGGGATGGAGACCCTTCAATAGTTCTACATGACACCTCCCCCTTTTTGAGGTAGCATGGGAGATTGATTTGCCAATCGTCTCCTAAGCCTACCTCGCTGGCATCCCCCTGCCGGGACAGCCCATCAGCGTTGCCATGCTCAACACCCTTCCTGTGTTGAATGGTAAAGTCATACTGCTGTAGTGCCAAGCTCCACCGCAGTAGCTTACCATTGTCGCCGGCCACCCGATGTAGCCAGCTGAGAGGGTTGTGGTCTGTCACTATGGTGAAGTTGCGTCCATATAGGTAGGGCTGCAGTTTCCGCAGGGCCCACACTATAGAGAGGCACTCCTTCTCCACAGTGGCGTAGGCCACTTCCCGGGGTAAGAGCTTGCGGCTGAGAAACATCACCGGATGCTCTTCTCCCTTCCCATTTACCTGGCTGAGTACTGCACCAAGGCCAAACGCACTGGCATCTGTCTGAGCTATGAACCGTCGGGTGAAGTCCGGGGCTTGTAGGATTGGGGAACTGGCGAGGGCAGCTTTTAGTGCCCTGAAGGACCGTTCACAGTCATCTGTCCAGGTGACTACTTGCGGTAGCTTCTTTTTGGTGAGGTCCGTCAACGGCTTAGCAAGAGCACTATAGTTAGGAACGAACTTCCTATAGTACCCTGCCGTACCCAAGAAGGACATCACCTGCTTCTTTGACTTGGGGGTAGGCCAGGAGGTGATGGCATCAACCTTCCCTGGCTCTGGTTTCAGGGTCCCGCCACCCACTCTGTGTCCAAGGTACTGTACCTCCGTCATGCCGATCTGACACTTCCCTGGCTTTATAGTCAGACCAGCGCTTTGGATCCGCCTGAGCACCTGCTCCAGGTGCCCCAGGTGTTCCTCCCAAGTGGGACTAAAGATGGCAATGTCATCCAGGTAAGCTACTGCAAACCCTCCTAGTCCCTCGAGCAGCTGGTCGACCAATCGCTGGAAAGTGGCAGGAGCATTTCTCATGCCAAAGGGCATGACGAGGGATTCATACAGCCCGAATGGGGTGATGAAGGCGGACCTTTCCTGTGCTTCCTTGGACATAGGAATCTGCCAGTACCCTCGACTCAGGTCCATGATGGTCAGGTACTGGGCCCCGGCTAAGCAATCCAGTAACTCGTCGATGCGTGGCATTGGGTACGCATCGGGTGCTGTGATTGCATTTAGCCTCCTGTAGTCCACACAAAACCGGGTTGTCCGGTCCTTTTTGGGAACCAAGACTACAGGCGAGGCCCATGCACTTTTGGACCTCTGGATCACTCCCAGGACTAGCATTTCATCGATCTCCCTTTTTATGTCCTTTTGTACCTCTAGGGAGACACGGTATGGGGGTTGACGAACTGGGGAATGACTCCCTGTGTCCACCTGGTGGGTGGCTAGGGATGTCTTCCCTGGGACATTCGTGAAGGTCATCAGGTAGGGCCGGAATACCTCCCGCAGCTGGGACTTTTGGTCCAAGGATAGCTGTGGGTTGAATGCCGCCTCCTCGATAGACCCTCCATCCCGGGCTGAGGCGAGCAAGTCCACCAAGACTTCACTTTCGCCTTCCTCGGGAAGACTACACACAGGAAGAGCAAAGGCTTCCCTGTCATGATGAGCTTTCATCATGTTGACATGGAAGACCTTTTGCCTCTTCCTGGCATGGTCGATGGTGACCACATAGTTTACGTCATTGAGGCGCTGATGCACCAGGTATGGACCCTCCCAGGCCGCCTGAAGCTTGTTCTGGGTCATTGGGACCAGGACCCACACCTTCTGACCCACTTCATACACCCGCTCTCGAGCGTGTTGGTCGTACCATCGCTTCTGGCTGGCCTGGGCTTGCGCCATATTCTCATGCACCATCTGCGTCATTGACTGCATTTTGTCACGGAGCCGAATGACATACTCCACAACGGACACTTCTGGGGCATTCAGTTCCTCTTCCCAGGATTCCCTTACCAGACCAAGAGGCCCCCGGACTCGTCTGCCATACAGGAGCTCGAAGGGGGAAAACCCCGTTGAGGCCTGTGGTACCTCTCTGTAGGCAAACAGCAGGTGTGAGAGATACCGCTCCCAGTCGCGTCCATGTGACTCAACCAGCATCTTAAGCATCTGCTTAAGTGTACCATTAAATCGCTCACACAAACCATTGGTCTGTGGGTGATAAGCGCTTGATATCAGATGCCGCACCTGCATTTTCTTACAGAGAGCCTCCATTAGACGAGACATGAACTGAGTCCCCTGGTCGGTAAGCATCTCCCTGGGAAATCCTACTCGGGAGAATATGGTCAAGAGGGCATCTGCCACCTTATCGGCTCTAACTGAGGACAGAGCCACTGCCTCCGGATACCGGGTAGCATAGTCTACCACAGTAAGGACGAACCGTTTTCCAGAGCTGCTGGGGACGGCCAGAGGCCCGACAATGTCCACAGCGACCCTCTGGAAAGGCTCCTCTATCACCGGCAAAGAGATCAGGGGAGCTTTGGGAGCAGGCCCTGACTTTCCCACTCTTTGACATGTGATACAGGAGCGGCAGTAGTTGGCAACATCTGTCCCCATTTTGGGCCAATAGAAGTGGTGAGACAGCCGGGCCTTGGTTTTGCTGACCCCCAAGTGTCCGGCGAGTGGGATCTCATGGGCAATCCGCAGCAACTCACTCCTAAAGCGGTGAGGCACCACCAGCTGTCTTTCCTTCAGCCACTCTTGTTGGGGGTTACAGGGAATTGTCTCCCGGTACAACTTTCCCTGGTCCCAGAATACCCTCTCCTTTTCGGTCTCTGAGGAGGGCTTCTCGGCGAGGTCCCTTAACGTCTCTAAACTGGCATCAGTTCGTAGAGCCACCTGAAACTCTTGGCTAGAAGCAGCCAAAAGTGACGTTAAGGTTCCAACCTCACCAGGACCCTCTGGGACCTGCTCTGGGTCCGTAACCAGTTCCGTTATCCCTCTGGGTGAAGAGGTGTCAGCAGGCAAGGTTTCATTTGCGTTCTGGGCACTCTGACTGCGGGTGACAGCACCGATGAAGGCTGTCTCCCCGGGGAATAACCACTCTTCCCCATCAGCCTGACAGGTACTACTGGCTGTGTCACTGTCCGCTGTGACACTGCTCAGCGGCATTTGACCACTGTCCTCGTGGTTCTCATGTCTGCCTCCATCTCTGTCAGCACAGACACTTGCTACCTTGGGGTCGTCCTCAGCCACGTCACCCTGCCGCGTGGCATGGCTGAGTTCCCCTGTACAAACCTCCACTTTATTACCATGCACAACATTTGTAATCACGTTCTGGATATCCGCATTCGGGTCGCATGACTTATCAACAACATTTGCATCACATGATTTAACAACATTTGCATCACATGACCGATCAACAACATTTGTATCACATGACTGATCAACAACATTTGTATCACCTGACTTTTTGGATTCGGGAGGATCATCAGGGAGAAATTGTGCGACTAATCGCCCCAGATCAGTCCCCAATAAAACATTGGTTGGTAGATGTTCATCCACCCCCACTTCCCTCCACCCTCTCCCAGCACCCCAGTCGAGGGGAATCAGGGCCATTGGGAAGGAGTGGTGGACACCCCCCGCCAAGGCGACAGTCAGGAGTTTTCCCGGGATAAAGTTTTCAGGGGGTACCAGTTCAGGGCGGACCAGTGTTCTGTCGGCCCCAGTGTCCTTGAGCCCCACAGTGGGGGTTCCGCCTACGGTGACGGGGTGTAGGTTTTCGCAGGCCCTACCACCCGCCTTCCTTGCCAACAGGACAGTTCCAGTAGGCCCTTGGGCCTTGGATGTGGGGTTCCTCTTCTGCCTCTCTGGGCAACCAGAGCTGAGGTGTCCAGGCAGGTTGCAGGAAAAACACCTGCGAGTGTCAGAGGTGGGCCGGGCACTGGTGGATGAAACAGGACCTACGGGAGGTCGGCTGGTAGGGGCAGGGGTGGTTGTAGTTGTCATCTTACCCCCTTTCCAGCTAGTGGTGGACGGCTTCCGCACCTCCGATGCACGGTTGGCCACATAGGCGTCGGCAATCTGGGCTGCTTTTGAGGCCTCCTTGGGCTCTCGGTCCATAACAAACTGTCGAACCTCCACAGGACAGACATGTAGGAGTTGGTCCTTCACCATGAGGTCCTTTAACTCCTCAAAGGTTGTAACGGACAGTCCTTGGATCCACTGGTCAAAGGTGCTCTGGAGCCCACCCTCCAGATCGCTGTAGCTGTCATGAGGTCCGAGCTGGAGGGTCCGGAATTTTTTTCGGTACACCTCTGGAGTCAGCTGATACTTCCGTACTAGGGCCTGCTTGATGGCCCCATAGTCTCCACTCTGCTCTTGAGGGAGACTGGCAAACGCGTCCAGGGCCTTGCCTCGCAGCCCTGGGGTTAAGTATCGTGCCCATTGTGTTGAGGGTAACTGGTACTGCAAGCAAATCTTTTCAAATCCCCTCAGAAAGGTGTCCAAATCCCCGTCCTTTTCCATCACAGGAAAGTGCTCCGGTCGGGGCTTAAAGCTGCTGGCATTATTGGACTCACCGTTTAGTGAGGAAGATGTCTGCTGCCGGGCTTTGAGGATATTCAATTCATGGTCTCTCTGGGCTTGGCGCTCTCGCTCGGCTCTCTCAGCCTCTCGCTCGGCCTGAGCCTGGCGCTCGGCTCTCTCAGCCTCTCGCTCGGCTCTCTCAGCCTCTCGCTCGGCTCTCTCAGCCTCTCGATATTGCTGAATGAGGTTTAGCCGTCCCTGCCGGTCATCTGCAGCGAATTGTTGTAGAGCCATCTTCAGGAAAGAGTCCATGTTGCCCCGGTCACTGCTCTGGCTTGCAGTTGATGGTGGGGACTCTGCAGAAGCACTATCCTGGGCTTGGCTTGCCTCCCCTTCTTCAGCACTGGGGAAACGGACATGCTCTGCGTCCCATTGTAAAAGTTCTTTAATGAGGTCCTGCCTCGTTTTGCCATGGCCATCAATCAACTTGGATCTGCAGAGTGCAGAAAGAACTTCCTTCTTCTGCTGATTGTACCAGGCTTCTGACACAGCCTCCATAATTGCCAAATAAAAGATAGGATAGAAAACAAGAGAGAAGGGGAGGGGGTAACTGCTACACGTACAGTATTGTTCCAGGTATATTTAAACACTGAGTTCAATCCTCAAAACTTTTGCAAGTTTTTAGTGAAAGGGATGATTGCTCAAACCAGATCACTAATGCTTTATATATCCCACCGCTTGCCACCAATTTGTCACGAACAGCCGGGGAAGTCCCTCAGAAATCCGCAGCTGTTCACTGATTCGTTACACACGACTACTCTCTAGCGCCCCCTTGTCTGCAGGCCACTTTTGGTACTGCAGGACAATGCATAAGATGAGGCTGCTGAGCTGATAATGCCAAATATTGGAGGTCTCACAGCAAGGGTAAATGTATATCTCTGATTCCTGCTAATGGAATATTTATATACCTCGGTACCCTTAATGATAGCACTCCAATAATTCTATGCAATAACAATTACGCTGCCACCACCCAGACTTTCTACAGGTAGCTGGGGACCCGTTTCAGATAGCATAAGGCCCTTCGGGGTTTTGGATTCGTATATAAAGCATAAGGAAAGAAACTCTTAAATTTTTATATATTTAATCCGAAAATAGGCAGTGTTTAAAGAATATACAAGAATTTACAAAAGGGAACAACACACATTACGGCATAACAGTTACATTAAAATAAAAGGTATAAACGTGAAACTTACTAAGCTTCTGCCATAGAAGTGACGTCTGCTTATGGAGGGAGGGGCTCCAAGAGATGTTAGAATCGGCCAGCATCACCCTTCATGATGCCCTCCTCGTGCTGACTGCCCCCAGAACGAAGCTGTTCCTATTATACATTAGGTAGCCCCCCTTACTCTGTGACATCATTTTATGGTCTCTTGTGGGCTGTGCTCTGATGTTCACAGAGTTCCATAATTCTAGGGTTTTTCATATCTTTGCTCCTGGGTCACACAGGTGAAAGATATTAGCGTCATATTTAATATCTCGATTTTACAGTTACATTGATACCAAACACAACGCCTCTAGCACAATTTTAGTGGCCAATACTAATTGGTCAAGATTCTGACGATCTCCCCGTCAGGTGAGACGGTGCGCTGGGTTCCGCACGACGCAGGGATTCTGGCAATGTGTTTTTCATCTTTCTAGCATTAAAGTTGCACTTCAAAACCTGCTTTGGGAGTTTTCCCGCCAATATTACAAAGAATTGTCTTTCTCTGCAGCTTTTGGCTTTTCTTCTACCATCACCCAAAGTCATAAATACCTTAAGCTTCCAGGCCAATCAGATAATCGTCATGACGATCTCTGGCTGATGGTGGACAGGAGGGGGATGGAGACCCTTCAATAGTTCTACATGACAATACTGCTCCTATGTACAAGAATATAACAACTATAATACTGCCCCTATATACAAAGATATAACTACTATAATACTGCTCCTATGTACAAGAATATAACTACTATAATACTGCCCCCTATGCACAAGAATATAACTACTATAATACTGCCCCTATATACAAAGATATAACTACTATAATACTGCTCCTATGTACAAGAATATAACAACTATAATACTGCCCCTATATACAAAGATATAACTACTATAATACTGCTCCTATGTACAAGAATATAACTACTATAATACTGCCCCCTATGTACAAGAATATAACTACTATAATACTGCCCCTATATACAAAGATATAACTACTATAATACTGCTCCTATGTACAAGAATATAACTACTATAATACTGCCCCCTATGCACAAGAATATAACTACTATAATACTGCCCCTATATACAAGAATATAACTACTATAATACTGCCCCCATGTACAAGAATATAACTACTATAATAATGCCTCCTACGTACAAGAATATAACTACTATAACACTGTCCCATATGTACAAGAATAAAACTACTATAATACTGCTCCTATGTACAAGAATATAACTACTATAATACTGCTCCTATGTACAAGAATATAACTACTATAATACTGCCCCCATGTACAAGAATATAACTACTATAATACTGCCCCTATGTACAAGAATATAACTACTATAATACTGCTCCCTATGTACAAGAATATAACTACTATAATACTGCTCCTATGTACAAGAATATAACTACTATAATACTGCCTCTAAATACAAGAATATAACTACTATAATACTGCCCCCTATGTACAAGAATATAACTACTATAATACTGCCCCTATATACAAGAATATAACTACTATAATACTGCCACCTATGTACAAGGATATAACTACTATAATACTGTCCATATATACAAAGATATAACTACTATATTACTGCCCCCTATGCACAAGAATATAACTACTATAATACTGCCCCCTATGTACAAGAATATAACTACTATAATACTGCCCCCATATACAAGAATATAACTACTATAATACTGTCCCTATGTACAAGAATATAACTACTATAATACTGCCTCTAAATGCAAGAATATAACTACTATAATACTGCCCCCTATGTACAAGAATATAACTACTATAATACTGCCCCTATGTACAAGAATATAACTACTATAATACTGCCCCTATGTACAAGAATATAACTACTATAATACTGCCCCTATGTACAAGAATATAACTACTATAATACTGCCCCCTATATACAAGAATATAACTACTATAATACTGCCCCTATATACAAGAATATAACTACTATAATACTGCCCCTATATACAAGAATATAACCACTGTAATACTGCCCCCTATGTACAAGAATATAACTACTATAATACTGCCCCCTATGTACAAGAATATAACCACTATAATACTGCCCCTATGTACAAGAATATAACTACTATAATACTGCCCCCTATATAGAAGAATATAACCACTATAATACTGCCCCTATGTACAAGAATATAACTACTATAATACTGCCCCTATATACAAGAATATAACTACTATAATACTGCTCCTATGTACAAGAATATAACTACTATAATACTGCCCCCTATGTACAAGAATATAACTACTATAATACTGCCCCTATATACAAGAATATAACTACTATAATACTGCCCCCTATATAGAAGAATATAACCACTATAATACTGCCCCTATGTACAAGAATATAACTACTATAATACTGCCCCTATATACAAGAATATAACTACTATAATACTGCTCCTATGTACAAGAATATAACTACTATAATACTGCCCCCTATATAGAAGAATATAACCACTATAATACTGCCCCTATGTACAAGAATATAACTACTATAATACTGCCCCTATATACAAGAATATAACTACTATAATACTGCCCCTATGTACAAGAATATAACTACTATAATACTGCCCCCTATATACAAGAATATAACTACTATAATACTGCCCCTATATACAAGAATATAACTACTATAATACTGCCCCTATGTACAAGAATATAACCACTGTAATACTGCCCCCTATGTACAAGAATATAACTACTATAATACTGCCCCCTATGTACAAGAATATAACCACTATAATACTGCCCCTATGTACAAGAATATAACTACTATAATACTGCCCCCTATATAGAAGAATATAACCACTATAATACTGCCCCTATGTACAAGAATATAACTACTATAATACTGCCCCTATATACAAGAATATAACTACTATAATACTGCTCCTATGTACAAGAATATAACTACTATAATACTGCCCCCTATGTACTAGAATATAACTACTATAATACTGCCCCTATATACAAGAATATAACTACTATAATACTGCCCCCTATATAGAAGAATATAACCACTATAATACTGCCCCTATGTACAAGAATATAACTACTATAATACTGCCCCTATATACAAGAATATAACTACTATAATACTGCCCCTATGTACAAGAATATAACTACTATAATACTGCCCCTATATACAAGAATATAACTACTATAATACTGCTCCTATGTACAAGAATATAACTACTATAATACTGCCCCCTATGTACAAGAATATAACTACTATAATACTGCCCCTATGTACAAGAATATAACTACTATTGTGACGCCCTGGGCAAGCCAGGGGTCACAGGTCACAACATCACATGCACCCCACATTCCCGGCAGGTACACCTAGGTCAAAACTTAAATCCTTGTTGTCTTCCTCCAGGGGCTGATGTGTACACCAGGGGGTGGGCCAGGCGGTTGGCTCCGCCCACCGAGGAGTTCACAGCCCTGGAGGCGGGAGAACCAGGCAGTTGAAGTCAGACTAGACAGTATGAGAACTCCGGCACACTCACTATCACCAATAGTCCGCCAATCACAACGTTTCGGCCGATTTGGCCTTTTTCAGGTCGGACAGGCTTAAGGGTAGAGTGGATGGATATATACAGGACACAATTGCTTGGCCAATGCTGGGATGCTGTATGGATCAAAATATGTGAAATAACCAATTTCGGAATGCACTATAGGTAGAGGATGACACTGTTGTGAAAAAACGCATCAATTCCAGGCATTGTACCTAATCAACAATGTGGTGGTGCATGGTCGTGCACAGAGGGTCTGGATTACATCAGAACCAACACCTCAGTAATCTTTAGTATGTGGATAAGTCTCTGACGTAATCAGGAGCCGAAGGAATGCAGTAATTCCTGGGTAATGTGCAGGGTCCAAGAGTAGAAAGCCACAATATGGTCAAAAGATTGATCAGCAATTGGAGGGAGATCGGTGCTGGTCCAGGTATTATGAGAGGGAACCGCACGTCCTGTAACACTTACACTCTCATAATCACGCAGGCACATGCTACCCGGACCCCTACCACTACATCCCAGGGACCCCCATCCAGATTAAAACCAGTGGAGTCTCAGTCAGGTAGTTACCTCTGTATCAGAAGTCAGACTAGAGTCTGAGAAGCGGTCAAGCTAGGGACGTGGAGGAGTAAACAGTGGAGTTGTAGTGAGAGAAAGAAGAAGTGACAGAGAAAAGTGACAGCAAGAAGCCTGAAGTTGGTCCGGGTGTGTGCCCCGGACTGAGACAGCAAGGTTGGCAGACGGCGGTGACCGTCTGCAGGAGAGATTGCTCGGAGGTTGCCGAAAGGACCGTGGACGGGTGGTGACCCGGCGGTACCGGAGCGGTATACAAAGAACAGTCAGCACCAGGGCAGGGGCCATTCGGATCCCGGCAAGGCTAGGAGTCGCCATAATTTGCCAAATCCGTCAGTGAAGGGGACCTCTGTCTCCTAACAACCAAGTCCCGATTGAAGGCAACAGTCCGACCGTTAAGGGGAGACACCGCCACCGCCAAGGCACCAGTTTCCCAGGGCCAGCGCCTGCGGGCAAGAGAGGGGCTCCTCCGGCTCATGTCCAGGTCGGGGAGCGGGTAACCGGTGGAAACCCATCGCTACCAAAAAGACTATACATAGGTGCAGGGAAGAGACTGTCACCGCTAACTGCAGGCAACATCAGCACCGTAACCGTCCGAGGGACCCGTCCAACCAGCCGTTTGTTTACCGAGAACTGTGGCGTGTTTACTGGCTGAGTGAGTACCTTCGTGCCGTGCGGCACAGCGCTGCCCCTGCGCCCCTGCACCTCCACAGGCCCCATACCCGCCTGCCCACCATACCAACCCCATCACTGGGCCCCGGGACCACCAAACCCCCTACCCACGAAGGGGCAAATCAACAACTGGCTGCTCCATATCACCGCTCCCGGGCTCCCCAGACAGAGCAGCGGTGGTGTCCACACAATCACCACAACCGTGGGTGGCGTCACGGACAATAAACTATCCCAACAACCAATCCCCTTTCACTCACGGGCGAGGAGCGCCGCTCGAGTCCCCGGGATCTGGCCCATCGCTCGAGCCACCAAGCAGCAGCAGGCCGCAGCAGCCGCGGCAGCCGGACCCGAGCAGTGGGAGAGCGCAGCGTCCCCTCCTCCGCCCGCGACACTATCATACTGCCACCCTATGTACAAGGATATAACTACTATAATACTGGCCCTATGTACAAGAATATAACTACTATAATACTGCCCCCTATGTACAAGGATATAACTACTATAATACTGTCCATATATACAAAGATATAACTACTATAATACTGCCCCTATGTAAAGAATATAAGTACTATAATACTGCCCCTATGTACAAGAATATAACTACTATAATACTGCCCCCCTATGTACAAGGATATAACTACTATAATACTGCCCCTATGTACAAGAATATAACTACTATAATACTGCCCCCTATGTACAAGGATATAACTACTATAATACTGCCCCCATATACAAGAATATAACTACTATAATACTGCCCCTATGTACAAGAATATAACTTCTATAATACTGCTCCCTATGTACAAGAATATAACTACTATAATACTGCCCCTATGTACAAGAATATAGCTACTATAATACTGCTCCCTATGTACAAGAATATAACTACTATAATAGTGCTCCCTATGTACAAGAATATAACTACTATAATACTGCCCCCTATATACAAGAATATAACTACTATAATACTGCTCCTATGTACAAGAATATAACTACTATAATACTGCCCCCTATGTACAAGAATATAACTACTATAATACTGCTCCTATATACAAGAATATAACTACTATAATACTGCCCCCTATATACAAGAATATAACTACTATAATACTGCCCCCTATGTACAAGAATATAACTACTATAATACTGCTCCTATATACAAGAATATAACTACTATAATACTGCCCCCTATATACAAGAATATAACTACTATAATGCTGCCCCCTATGTACAAGAATATAACTGCTATAATACTGCCCCTATATACAAGAATATAACTACTATAATACTGCCCCTATATACAAGAATATACCTACTATAATACTGCCCCTATATATAAGAATATAACTACTATAATACTGCTCCTATGTACAAGAATATAACTACTATAATACTGCCCCCTATGTACAAGAATATAACTACTATAATACTGTCCCCATATACAAGAATATAACTACTATAATACTGCCCCCTATATACAAGGATATAACTACTACAATACTGTCCATATATACAAAGATATAACTACTATAATACTGCCCCCTATGTACAAGAATATAACTACTATAATACTGCCCCCTATGTACAAGGATATAACTACTATAATACTGTCCATATATACAAAGATATAACTACTATAATACTGCCCCCTATGTACAAGGATATAACTACTATAATACTGTCCATATATACAAAGATATAACTACTATAATACTGCCCCTATGTACAAGAATATAACTACTATAATACTGCCCCCTATGTACAAGGATATAACTACTATAATACTGTCCATATATACAAAGATATAACTACTATAATACTGCCCCCTATGTGCAAGGATATAACTACTATAATACTGTCCATATATACAAAGATATAACTACTATAATACTGCCCCCTATGTACAAGAATATAACTACTATAATACTGCCCCCTATATACCAGAATATAACTACTATAATACTGCTCCTATGTACAAGAATATAACTACAATAATACTGCCCCTATATACAAGAATATAACTACTATAATACTGCCCCTATGTACAAGAATATAGCTACTATAATACTGCCCCCTATATACAAGAATATAACTACTATAATACTGCTCCTATGTACAAGAATATAACTACTATAATACTGCTCCCTATATACAAGAATATAACTACTATAATACTGCCCCTATATACAAGAATATAACTACTATAATACTGCCCCTATGTACAGGAATATAACTACTATAATACTGCCCCTATGTACAACAATATAACTACTATAATACTGCCCCCTATGTACAAGAATATAACTACTATAAAACTGCTCCTATGTGCAATAATATAACTACTATAATACTGCCTCTATGTACAAGGATATACAGTGCCCTGCGAAAGTATTTGGCCCCCTTGAAATTTTTAACCTTTTCCCACATTTCAGGCTTCACACATAAAGCTAAAATGTGAATATTCTGGAGAAGAATCTACAACAAGTGACACAATTGTGAAGATGAAGGAAATTGAGAATTGTGGCGTGCATTATTATTCACCCCCCTTTTGCTGTGATTACAGCTGCAGTCTCTTGGGGTAGGTGTCTATCAGTTTTGCACATGGAGAGGTGAAATTCTCGCCCACTCTTCCTTTGTAAACAGCTGGAGCTGAGTGAGGTTGGATGGAGGTGTTTGTGATCAGCAGTTTTCAGCTGTTTCCACAGATTCTCGATTGGGTTCAGGTCTGGGCTGTGACTTGGCCATTCTAACACCTGGATACGTTTATTTGTGAACCATTCCATTGTAGATTTTGCTTTATGTTTGGGATCATTGTCTTGTTGGAAGATAAATCTCCGTCCCAGTCTCAGGTCTTTTGCAGACTCCAACCTGTTTTCTTCAAGAATGGTCCTGTATTTGGCTCCATCCATCTTCCCATCAATTTTAACCATCTTCCCTATCCCTGCTGAAGAAAAGCAGGCCCAAACCATGATGCTGCCACCACCATGTTTGACAGTGGGGATGGTGTGTTCAGGGTGATGAGCTGTGTTGCTACTATCGTTTGGCATTGTGCCCAAATAGTTTGATTTTGATTTCATCTGAGCAGAGCCCCTTCTTCCACATGTTTGGTGTCTCCAGGTGGCTTATGGCAAACTTTATGGATATCTTTGAGAAATGGCTTCTTCTTGCCACTCTTACATAAAGGCCAGATTTGTGCAGTGACTGATTGCTGTCCTATGGACAGACTCTCCCACCTCAGCTGTAGATCTCTGCAGATCATCCAGAGGGATCATGAGCCTCTTGGCTGCGTCTCTGATCAGTCTTCTCCTTGTGTGAGATGACAGTTTGGATGGACGGCCGGGTCTTGGTAGATTTGCAGTGGTATGATTCTCCTTCCATTTCACTATTATCGCTTGCACGGGGCTTCTTGGGGTGTGTAAAGTTTTGGAAATCTTTTTGTAACCAAATCCAGCTTTAAACTTCTCCACAACAGTATCACGGACCTGCCTGTTGTGTTCCTTGGTCTTCATGATGCTCTCTGCGCTTTACACAGAACATGAGACTATCACAGAGCAGGGGCATTATACGGAGACTTGTTACACACAGGGGCTTATATTTATCGTCTTCAGTCATTTAGGACAACATTGCATCATTCACAGATCCTCAATCACCTTCTGGAGGGAGTTTCTGCACTGACAGTAAAGGGGGTGAATAATATTGCACACACCAATTTTCAGTTATTTATTTTTTTAAAAATTTAAAATAAGCAATAAATTTCCTTCATCTTCACAATTCTGTCACTTGTAGATTCTTCACCAGAACATTAACATTTTATCTTTATGCTTAAAGCCTGAAATGTGGGAAAAGGTTTAAATATATAGGTGGCCGAATACCATTGCAAGGCACTGCAAACTACTATAATACTGCCCATATATACAGGGATATAACTACTATAATACTGCCCCCTATGTGCAAGAATATAACTACTATAATACTGATCCCTATGTACAAGAATATAACTACTATAATACTGCCCTTATGTACAAGAATATAACTACTATAATACTGATCCCACATATACACACTGATCACATCCCATGTACACAGTTCACAAAGGCATAGGTAACTTTCTTTGTTCTTGGACCAGACTATTTAATACAAAATAACTCACCCAGATGAAAAATAGATCAAACACTCAGGAAAGTAAGGCAAGTTTAAGAATTAAGCTTCTTACCTGATGCTGCAGCTATTAACATTACTTTCTCCAGAGAATAGATTATCACTTGAAATCCAGATGGTATAATGTCTGTCTGGGTCCTTGATCATGATGTCATGTTTGAGTGAAATACACTCCTTCTATGTCATTGGAACACCAAATTAGTAAGATTTGTCTTAAGAGCACTCGGGAAATCTTTGCAGCACACACACTTCGCGCTTTGCAGTGTCTTGAAAGTTTCTGCTTTATTACATTATGTGACAAGTTTATATAGTATCCCAAACAAAGAAATAACGCCTCAGAACTAGGCACCAATGAGAGCTGCAGGGTGTGTATAGAGATGTGAAACTTCCCCACCCATCAGTGTTATCTGACCTCCATGACATCATTCAGCTATAAGACAAGATGGTTTCTATAAGAACAAAATGGATTATATTCTCTCACAATTTAGCCCCCTGTATTTCAAACCCCTGTGATTGGGTCTCCTGTGATTCAGTCCCCTGTAATTCGGTCCCCTGTGATTGGGTCTTCTGTGATTGAGTCTCCTGTGATTCGGTCCCCTGTCATTCGGTCTCCTGTGATTCGGTCTCCTGTGATTCGGTCCCCTGTGATTCGGTCCCCTGTCATTCGGTCCCCTGTCATTCGGTCCCCTGTGATTGAGTCCTCTGTGATTGGGTCTCCTGTGATTGGGTCTCCTGTGATTGGGTCTCCTGTGATTGGGTCTCCTGTGATTGGGTTCCCTGTGATTGGGTATCCTGTGATACGGTCACCATTGATTGGGTCTCCAGTGATTGGGTCTCCTGAGATTGGGTCCCCTGTGATTCGGTCCCCTGTCATTCGGTCCACTGTGATTGAGTCCTCTGTGATTGGGTCTCCTGTGATTGGGTCTCCAGTGATTGGGTCTCCAGTGATTGGGTCTCCTGAGATTGGGTCCCCTGTCATTCGGTCCCCTGTCATTCGGTCCCCTGTCATTCGGTCCACTGTGATTGGGTCTCCTGTGATTGGGTCTCCTGTGATTCGGTCACATTTGATTGGGTCCCGTGTGATTGGGTCTCCTGAGATTGGGTCCCCTGTGATTCGGTGCCCTGTGATTGGGTCTCCTGTGACTCAGTCCCTTTTGATTGGGTCTCCTGTGATTCGGTTCCCTGTGATTGGGTCTCCTGTGATTGGGTCTCCTGTGATTGGGTCTCCTGTGATTGGGTCTCCTGTGATTGGGTCTCCTGTGATGGTCAGGAGACCACAAAAGATCTTGCAAAAATCCCATAAAAAAGGTTGATGATAATACACAAGAGTAGATGGAAACTTAGCTGGCTGCAATCCACTGACTACACAAACACAACTAGAAGTAGCTTTGGAGCATTCCTAACAAACCTAGATGCCTTGTCACCACCGGAGAACTAACTAACCTCAAAGATGGAATGAGGAATTCTGACTTGCCTCAGAGCAGCCCCAAAGGAACGTCAAAGCCCCAACATAAAATGACGGTAATGTAAGAAAAAATAACACACAGATGGTAGATATAGAAATAAGCAAAGTGAGGCCCTGCTAGCTAGAAACAAAAGTATAGCATAGATTGCTGGTTGCAGCCAGTTAAAACCCTGAATAATACCAACACCTGATAATTAGGGATGAGCAAGTAGTGAAATACTCGGACTCGCTATACTCGTAACGAGTAGGTCCTAATACTCGGGTACTTGTTACGAGTAGCGAGTCCAATGCAAGTCAATGGGTAATGCGAGTAATTGTCTGCTGGACCCTACAAAGTGTTCTGGGGGCTGAGTAAAAGGCTGAAATGGATGCATGATTGTTTAAAAGCCGGGTGGTAAAAAGCCGCCGACTTTTTTAAGCAATCAGTCCTTCGCTCCCCAGTCCATGGTGCTGCGCTCCCCGGCTGGTCTTACGTTAGGATCGGGTGGGGAGGCGGCGGGGGAGCGAAGCACTGGGCAGCGGGGAGGGAAGCACCAGGCGGAGGAGCGAGGCAGCGGGGAGGGAAGCATCGGACGGGAAAGCTGTCTGTGAAGTCTTACCTGGCTCCCCGCTGCTGTCCGCTGTGCTGTTCCTCTACTTGTCTCCCTGCCAACGATAAACTGTGTCGGGCAGGGATGACGTCATCACTGCCCGACACGCTGTCAGACCTGCCTAATCCCTGCCGCATGAACTCTAGTAACCCAGTCATTCTGTTGTTAGCGGCGGTAGAGAGAGGATTAATTCTCACTACCGTCACTAACATGGAGCTGAGCTGATGACTGCATGGGATCTTGTATTGGACTACTTCAGAAGAATTTTGGGGATTTAATAAAATGGTAAATGAGGGTTTGTCTGATTTTATTTACAATAAGAGTCAGTTGTCCGTGTTTCATTTTGAATAAAGGTGTTTTGAGTGTGTGTTATTTTACTTTACTACAAGTGAATTAATAAAGTCCGGTTTCAAGCGAAGCTGAACTTTATTAATTCAGGGCTTAATGTCACTTGGTAAAATTCAGGTGACAATTTCCCAGTTTGCCAACGCACCAGGACAGCTGGATGAGGCGGGATAAATGCCAGATATGGCGCATCTAATGGATATGCCAAATCTGGGGCGGCTGCCAGTTGCTATTCTTACCCTGGGGGGGCAATAACTATGTGCCCCTTCTAGGGGGAGAATACCAACCCCCAACTGTCTGTTTTACCTTGGCTGACTATCAAAATTGGGGGGAATTCTACGTTGTTTTTTTAATTTATGTATTAACTTACATACTCAGCTGTCACATGGACTGGGCGGGGCGATGACGTGCATATTACATTAGGTGTGATGAGCGCCTCCGGAAGTGGAGGAACAGCACCGCTCCTCCGCCTGGTGCTTCCCTACCGGCTTCCCAGTGCTTCGCTCCCCGCCGCCTCCTCACCCGATCCTAAGTTAGGACCGAGTGGGGAGCGCAGCACCTGGAAACAGGGAGCGAAGCATAGGGCAGCGGGGAGCGTGCATGAGCTGATTACTTAAAAAAGCTGGCGGCTTTTTACCACCCGGCTTGTAAACAATCGTGCATCCATTTCAGCCTTTTACTCAGCCCCCAGACCGCTTTATAGGGTCCAGCAGACACTTACTCACATTTCCCATTGACTTACATTGGACTCGCTACTCCTAACGAGTAATTACAAGGATACTCACGGAGTAACGAGTAGCCCAAATACCGTACTTCTCGGCGAGTACTAAGTAGTAACAAGTATTCTCGCTCATCCTTACTGATAATAAACAATTCCCTTAAAGATCACAGGATCAGGAACTCTTGTGCAAATACATTTAAACAGAAAATGCAAATATAATAGAAAAGATCATAACTACAAAAACACATGAGATATAAAAATATAAAACTCCTGACCAAACAGGGAGTATAAACTCCCTTTCTTGCTGGGAATAAATCGCCCTCCAAAAATAGTGCAGGAAGAGCATTTATTCACTTGCAAGAAACAAAAGGGAATATTCTCAAACACTGGTTTCGAAAAAGACATAGATTAAGCAGAAACGCCCTTCAGTGCAAATTCAGCCCTTAACCAAGCCCAGACTAAGGGTATGTGCGCACGTTGCTTTTTACCTGCTTTTTACCTGCTTTTTTGCTGCTTTTTCTTCTGCGCTGTTTAATGCCAAAATGGATGTGTTCTTCTATTCAAGCAAAGTCTATGGGAATTTGGGTTTCTTGTTCACACTATGTTGTTCAAAATGCTGCCTTTTTGTGGCAGAACTTTGGTCAAAAACTCAGCTTTTCAAAGAAGCAACATGTGAATTGTTTTTGCCATTTGGGTTTTGCACTGCAAAGCTGAGTTTTTGACCAAAGTTCTGCCACAAAAAGGCAGCATTTTGAACAACATAGTGTGAACAAGAAACCCAAATTCCCATAGACTTTGCTTGAATAGAAGAACACATCCATTTTGGCATTAAACAGCGCAGAAGAAAAAGCAGCAAAAAAGCAGGTAAAAAGCAGGTAAAAAGCAACGTGCGCACATACCCTAAGAGAACAAAATACTTTTCAGGCTTACCTGCAGACTCAGGATGACATGGGAAGAAAACCGATGAAAAGGAGCAAAAAACCATTCCTGGAGAATCCAAAAAGGCGCAAAAAAAGGCAAAACAAAAACCTAAAGGGAAAGACAAAAGCCTAAAGGCTGGAGGACAAAATTCAGGACATATTCACATGAAGCAGAAACAATTATCACCAGCAAAGGTTAGAAAGAGACTGCCTTCCTATATCCCCCCAGGCTGGACTCCATAGGCTTCCTGAAACAGCAATCATCTCCTGCACCTGTCTGAGCGACAGATACAGAATCAGACTCACTACTAGCATTAGCCACCAGTGGGAGTCCAGAAACACTCCCGGGAACAGCACCATCTCTGATGATATTCACAACAGTCTCCTGTGATTCGGTCTCCTGTAATTCTATCTCCTCTGATTCAGTTTCCTGTGATTCGGTGTCCTGTGATTGGGTCTCCTGTAATTCAGTCTCCTGTGATTCGGTCCCCTGTGATTCGGTCCCCTGTGATTCGGTCCCCTGTAAATGGGTCTCCTGTGATTCCATCTCCTGAGCTTGAATCGCCTGAGATTTGGTCTCCTGTGTGTAATTCAGTCTCCTGTTATTTGGTCTCATGTTATTGGGTCCCCTGTGATTGGGTCCCCTGTGATTGGCTCTCCTGTGATTCGGTCTCCTGTAATTCGGTGTACTGTGATTGGGTTCCCTATGATTGGGTCTCCTGTGATTCGCTGTCCTGCGATTGGGTCTCCTGTGATTCAGTCTCATATAATTCGGTCTCCTGTGATTCAGTCTTCTCTGATTCGGTGTTCTGTGATTGGGGCTCCTGTGATTGGGTCCCCTGTGTTTGGGTCTCCTGTGTTTCGGTGTTCTGTGATTGGGGCTCCTGTGATTGGGGCTCCTGTGATTGGGTCTCCTGTGATTCAGTCTCATATAATTCGGTCTCCTGTGATTCAGTCTTCTCTGATTCGGTGTTCTGTGATTGGGGCTCCTGTGTTTGGGTCTCCTGTGTTTCGGTGTTCTGTGATTGGGTCTCCTGCGATTGGGTCTCCTGCAATTCCGTCTCCTGCAATTCCGTCTCCTGCAATTCCGTCTCCTGCAATTCCGTCTCCTGCGATTCGGTCCCCTGTAATTCGGTCTCCTGCGATTCCGTCTCCTGTGATTCGGTCCCCTGTGATTCCGTCTCCTGTGATTCGGTCCCCTGTGATTCTGTCCCCTGTGATTGCGTCTCCTGTAATTCAATCTCCTTTAATTCGGTCTCCTATTATTTAAACTCCTGTGATTCGGTCTCCTGTTATTCGATCTCCTGTTATTCAATCTCCTGTGATTGGGTCCTCTTTGATTCGGTCTCCTGTGATCGGTCTCCTTTGATCGGTCTCCTGTGATTCGATCTCTTGTAATTCTGTCCCTTGTGATTCACTCCCCTGTGACTCGGTCTCCTGTGATCTGGTCTCCTGTGATTGGGTCACCTGTGATTCGGTCCCCTGTGATTCAGTCCCCTGTGATTCAGTCCCCTGTGATTCGGTCCCCTGTGATTCGGTCTCCTGTGATTGGGTCCCCTGTGATTCGGTCCCCTATGATTCGGATCCCTTTGATTTGATCCCCTGTGATTTGGTCTCCTGTGATTCGGTCCCCTGTGATTCGGTCTGCTGTGATTGGCTCTCCTGAGATTGGGTCCCCTGTGATTCGTCCCCTGTGATTCAGTCTCCTGTGATTCAGTCCCCTGTGATTCAGTCCCCTGTGATTCAGTCTCCTGTGATTCGGTCCCCTGTGATTCGGTCCCCTGTGATTCGGTCCCCTGTGATTCGTACCCTGTGATTCGGTCTCCCGTGATCCGGTCTCCTGTGATTGGGTCCCCTGTGATTCGTTCCCTGTGATTCGGTCTCCTGTGATCCGGTCTCCTGTGATTGGGTCCCCTGTGATTCAGTCCCCTGTGATTCGGTCTCCTGTGATTCGGTCCCCTGTGATTCGGTCCCCTGTGATTCGGTCCCCTGTGATTCGTTCCCTGTGATTCGGTCTCCCGTGATCCGGTCTCCTGTGATTGGGTCCCCTGTGATTCGTTCCCTGTGATTCGGTCTCCTGTGATCCGGTCTCCTGTGATTGGGTCCCCTGTGATTCAGTCCCCTGTGATTCAGTCTCCTGTGATTCGGTCCCCTGTGATTCGGTCCCCTGTGATTCGGTCTCCCGTGATCCGGTCTCCTGTGATTGGGTCCCCTGTGATTCGTTCCCTGTGATTCGGTCTCCCGTGATCCGGTCTCCTGTGATTGGGTCCCCTGTGATTCGTTCCCTGTGATTCGGTCTCCTGTGATCCGGTCTCCTGTGATTGGGTCCCCTGTGATTCAGTCCCCTGTGATTCGGTCTCCTGTGATTGGGTCCCCTGTGATTCAGTCCCCTGTGATTCAGTCTCCTGTGATTCGGTCCCCTGTGATTCGGTCCCCTGTGATTCGGTCCCCTGTGATTCGGTCCCCTGTGATTCGTTCCCTGTGATTCGGTCTCCCGTGATCCGGTCTCCTGTGATTGGGTCCCCTGTGATTCGTTCCCTGTGATTCGGTCTCCTGTGATCCGGTCTCCTGTGATTGGGTCCCCTGTGATTCAGTCCCCTGTGATTCAGTCTCCCGTGATTCGGTCCCCTGTGATTCGGTCCCCTGTGATTCGGTCTCCTGTGATTGGGTCCCCTGTGATTCGTTCCCTGTGATTCGGTCTCCTGTGATCCGATCTCCTGTGATTGGGTCCCCTGTGATTCAGTCCCCTGTGATTCGGTCTCCTGTGATTGGGTCCCCTGTGATTCGTTCCCTGTGATTCGGTCTCCTGTGATCCGATCTCCTGTGATTGGGTCCCCTGTGATTCAGTCCCCTGTGATTCGGTCTCCTGTGATTGGGTCCCCTGTGATTCAGTCCCCTGTGATTCGGTCTCCTGTGATTGGGTCCCCTGTGATTCAGTCCCCTGTGATTCGGTCTCCCGTGATGTGGGATGCCGCCTCCTCTCTTGCTTTGTGTACATTTCCCTGCCGGTTTGTCGGCTGATTGTAGATCTGATGGGCTGCGAGGGCTTCACTTCCCCTTTCTTCTTCTCTTATATCTGGATAGAAGAGTTTTATAAACTTTCTTTGCTCTTTTCTTGCCTCCTGTGGATTCTCCTCTGCATGATCCTCGCTTTCACTCATTTTGCTGAACTGAACATTTTTTGTTCTTCTCAGCCCAACTAGCTCTTTGGGCCAATAAACATGAAATTACTCGCTCTGCTGTAAGGAAATGTGAAATTGAATCTGTTGTAATCTGGATTTCTTGAAAAGTTCCGGTGCTCTTTATTGTCGGGCATCATGCGGCTGGACATGGCCGCTCAGTGGTATATGAGAGGGGCCGTTAGCCCCGCTGCTGCGGCCAGTAGTAAAGTGTGGTGTCCTGTATTACAGTCACTGTTTATGGCAGCGGGACAGAGAATCAGATTCGATGGATGTCCTGGTCAGAGGCAGCGACATCTGGGGCTAAAGTGGGGTTTGTTAGGTACCTAGATGATGCCCCCTAATATTACCTTCTGAGTGTCAGCTGCACCCAAGGGCTGCCCCCTCCAGAACCCCCGGACCATGAGTATCTCATGGACACAGATTTTTATCACCTCACCCACCACAGGTTTTTTTTTACTATTATGCAGAGGGGTGTAAGTATAATAAGTAAGAAAATAAAACCGGGTAAACGCAGGACAGACTTACCGAGTCCCCACGACTGCAGAGCTACTTCCAGGGCCGATAATTATCCTCATACATATTCACTGCTTTCCTCTTCCACTAGCATCTCTGATTGGCTGCTGTTGGACTACGCCTTCACCCTCTAAGACAGCGTCTGTGATTGGTTGGAATCACAAATGCTGTCTGTGTCCTTATACTGGTGATAATTAAATAAAAAAAATGTCACCGGGTCCCCCTGTATTGATACCAGCACAGACAAAACATACAACTACAGGCTGCAGCCCCCAGCCATGCACTTATCATGGCTGTGAATCAAAATGACAGGAACCGCATACGGCTATTTTAGAAAAAAATATTTAAATAAATACATTTTAAAAAAAATGGTGTGCGGTCCCCCCCCAATTTTGATATTCAGCCAAGATTAAGCCCGCAGCTGGGGGTTGGTATTCTCAGGCTGGTGATACCATGCTTATTGGCCTCCCCCAGGATAAAAATAGCAGACTGCAGCTGCCCAGGATTACCACTTTCATTAGATGCAATGATCCCTACACTTTACCTGGCTCTTCCCAATTGCCCTGATGCTGTGGCAATCGAAGTAATAAGGGGTTCAGGACAGCTGTGAGCTGCCACTAAGCCCTAGATTAGTGATGGGCAGCGGTCTATGACACCCCACACTGCTAATGCTATAAGTAAAAATAAATAAAAAATGCTATAAGTAAAAGTAAATAAAAAAACGTCTTTCACCAATTTATTAACCCCCAAAACACCCAGGTCTGACGTAATCCATACTACAAGGTTCCTCATTGATTCCAGCTCTGCTACATCTGAAGGCACAGTGTGCGGCCATAGAACAATGACAGTCCGCTGTGAGCTTTAGGTAGAGACTGAGTTGTGCGATGAGAAGTGATGTCACTCAGTTAGTTGCGGTCACAGCTGGAGGTTCCCACTGCCTTCCACCTCTGACTGCAGTTAATCTGACCTCAGGGGACCTCAATGAACTCTGTGACCTCAATTCAGAAGTTCTCCTGAGGTCAGCTTACCTGCGGTCATAGGTGAAGGTCCGTAAGAACCTCCAGCTGTGACTGCAACTTGTGTGACATCACTGCTGATCGCTGAGGTTTAGTCTCTGCCTGAAGCTCACAGTGGTCATGTTCTATGGCCTCACACTGTCAGTTTAGATGTAGCAGAGCTGGAATCATGGTGGGACCTTGTGTGGATTACATCAGACCTGGGTCTTTTATGGGAAGTGGTCACATGGGGCACCTGGGCTGTGATGTCTGCAGCGGTCACATGGGGCACCTGGGCTGTGATGTCTGCAGCAGTCACATGGGGCACCTGGGCTGTGATGTCTGCAGCAGTCACATGGGGCACCTGGGCTGTGATGTCTGCAGCGGTCACATGGGGCACCTGTTCTGTGATGTCTGCAGCGGTCACATGGGGCACCTGGGCTGTGATGTCTGCAGCGGTCACATGGGGCACCTGTGCTGTGATGTCTGCAGCGATCACATGGGGCACCTGGGTTGTGATGTCTGCAGCGGTCACATGGGGCACCTGTTCTGTGATGAATGCAGCGGTCACATGGGGGGGCACCTGTTCTGTGATGTCTGCATCGGTCACATGGGGGGGCACCTGGGCTGTGATGTCTGCAGCGGTCACATGGGGCACCTGTTCTGTGATGTCTGCAGCGGTCACATGGGGCACCTGGGCTGTGATGTCTGCAGCAGTCACATGGGGCACCTGGGCTGTAATGTCTGCAGCAGTCACATGGGGGGGGCACCTGTTCTGTGATGTCTGCAGCGGTCACATGGGGCACCTGGGCTGTGATGTCTGCAGCGGTCACATGGGGCACCTGGGCTGTGATGTCTGCAGCGGTCACATGGGGCACCTGGGCTGTGATGTCTGCAGCGGTCACATGGGGGGGCACCTGGGCTGTGATGTCTGCAGCGGTCACATGGGGGGGGCACCTGTTCTGTGATGTCTGCAGCGGTCACATGGGGCACCTGTGCTGTGATGTCTGCAGCGGTCACATGGGGCACCTGGGCTGTAATGTCTGCAGCAGTCACATGGGGCACCTGTGCTGTGATGTCTGCAGAAGTCACATGGGGCACCTGGGCTGTGATGTCTGCAGCGGTCACTTGGGGCACCTGGGCTGTGATGTCTGCAGCGGTCACATGGGTGGGCACCTGGGCTGAGATGTCTGCAGCGGTCACATGGGGCACCTGGGCTGTGATGTCTGCAGCAATCACATGGGGCACCTGGGCTGTGATGTCTGCAGCGGTCACATGGGGCACCTGGGCTGTGATGTCTGCAGCGGTCACATGGGGCACCTGTGCTGTGATGTCTGCAGCGGTCACATGGGGCACCTGGGCTGTGATGTCTGCAGCGGTCACATGGGGCACCTGGGCTGTGATGTCTGCAGCGGTCACATGGGGCACCTGTTCTGTGATGTCTGCAGCGGTCACATGGGGCACCTGGGCTGTGATGTCTGCAGCGGTCACATGGGTGGGCACCTGGGCTGTGATGTCTGCAGCGGTCACATGGGGGGCACCTGTGCTGTGATGTCTGCAGCGGTCACATGGGGCACCTGGGCTGTGATGTCTGCAGCAGTCACATGGGGCACCTGTTCTGTGATGTCTGCAGCGGTCACATGGGGCACCTGGGCTGTGATGTCTGCAGCAGTCACATGGGGCACCTGGGCTGTGATGTCTGCAGTGGTCACATGGGGCACCTGGGCTGTGATGTCTGCAGCGGTCACATGGGGCACCTGGGCTGTGATGTGTGCAGCGGTCACATGGGGCACCTGGGCTGTGATGTCTGCAGCGGTCACATGGGGCACCTGTGCTGTGACGTCTGCAGCGGTCACATGGGGGGGCACCTGTGCTGTGATGTCTGCAGCGGTCACATGGGGCACCTGGGCTGTGATGTCTGCAGCGGTCACATGGGGGGGCACCTGTTCTGTGATGTCTGCAGCGGTCACATGGGGCACCTGTGCTGTGATGTCTGCAGCGGTCACATGGGGCACCTGTGCTGTGATGTCTGCAGCGGTCACATGGGGCACCTGGGCTGAGATGTCTGCAGCGGTCACATGGGGGGCACCTGGGCTGTGATGTCTGCAGCGGTCACATGGGGCACCTGTTCTGTGATGTCTGCAGCGGTCACATGGGGCACCTGGGCTGTGATGTCTGCAGCGGTCACATGGGGCACCTGGGCTGTGATGTCTGCAGCGGTCACATGGGGCACCTGTGCTGTGATGTCTGCAGCGGTCACATGGGGCACCTGGGCTGTGATGTCTGCAGCGGTCACATGGGGCACCTGGGCTGTGATGTCTGCAGCGGTCACATGGGGCACCTGGGCTGTGATGTGTGCAGCGGTCACATGGGGCACCTGTTCTGTGATGTCTGCAGCGGTCACATGGGGGGCACCTGGGCTGTGATGTCTGCAGCGGTCACATGGGGCACCTGTTCTGTGATGTCTGCAGCAGTCAAATGGGGCACCTGGGCTGTGATGTCTGCAGCGGTCACATGGGGCACCTGTGCTGTGATGTCTGCAGCGGTCACATGGGGCACCTGGGCTGTGATGTCTGCAGCGGTCACATGGGGCACCTGGGCTGTGATGTCTGCAGCGGTCACATGGGGCACCTGGGCTGTGATGTCTGCAGCCATTGTAATGTGAAGCGTTAGGGGCAGGCTCATAGTGGTATGCCTCCATTTCCTTGCACACCTCTACTGCAAGAGTTTCCCGGTATTTAGCACTACTGTACGGCTCGGAGAGCAGTGTCTATGCTGCCTGCATCAATCTCCTGCCCCGCTGAGAGGATATCCCCTCCACCTCGTATGGACCATTGTAAAAAAACCTTACGTGATAGGAGAACTTATTCCTAATGTAATAGCCCCCAATGTATCCACAGGCTGGCACTGTCTTGTATAAAAGGTGCTGGCGTATTTCACACGTCTGTGTCTCCGGTGCTGTGTCTCCGGTGCTGTGTCTCCGGTGCTGTGTCTCCGGTGCTGTGTCTCCGGTACGTGTCTCTGGTGCTGTGTCTCCGGTGCTGTGTCTCCGGTGCTGTGTCTCCGGTGCTGTGTCTCCGGTGCTGTGTCTCCGGTACGTGTCTCCGGTGCTGTGTCTCCGGTGCTGTGTCTCCGGTGCTGTGTCTCCGGTGCTGTGTCTCCGGTACGTGTCTCTGGTGCTGTGTCTCCGGTGCTGTGTCTCCGGTGCTGTGTCTCCGGTACGTGTCTCTGGTGCTGTGTCTCCGGTGCTGTGTCTCCGGTGCTGTGTCTCCGGTGCTGTGTCTCCGGTACGTGTCTCCGGTGCTGTGTCTCCGGTGCTGTGTCTCCGGTGCTGTGTCTCCGGTGCTGTGTCTCCGGTACGTGTCTCCGGTGCTGTGTCTCCGGTGCTGTGTCTCCGGTGCTGTGTCTCCGGTGCTGTGTCTCTGGTGCTGTGTCTCCGGTACGTGTCTCTGGTGCTGTGTCTCCGGTGCTGTGTCTCCGGTACGTGTCTCTGGTGCTGTGTCTCCGGTACGTGTCTCCGGTGCTGTGTCTCCGGTGCTGTGTCTCCGTTGCTGTGTCTCCGGTACGTGTCTCTGGTGCTGTGTCTCCGGTGCTGTGTCTCCGGTACGTGTCTCTGGTGCTGTGTCTCCGGTGCTGTGTCTCCGGTACGTGTCTCTGGTGCTGTGTCTCCGGTGCTGTGTCTCCGGTGCTGTGTCTCCGGTGCTGTGTCTCCGGTGCTGTGTCTCCGGTGCTGTGTCTCCGGTGCTGTGTCTCCGGTACGTGTCTCCGGTGCTGTGTCTCCGGTGCTGTGTCTCCGGTGCTGTGTCTCCGGTGCTGTGTCTCCAGTGCTGTGTCTCCGGTGCTGTGTCTCTGGTGCTGTGTCTCCGGTACGTGTCTCTGGTGCTGTGTCTCCGGTGCTGTGTCTCCGGTACGTGTCTCTGGTGCTGTGTCTCCGGTACGTGTCTCCGGTGCTGTGTCTCCGGTGCTGTGTCTCCGGTACGTGTCTCTGGTGCTGTGTCTCCGGTACGTGTCTCTGGTGCTGTGTCTCCGGTGCTGTGTCTCCGGTACGTGTCTCTGGTGCTGTGTCTCCGGTGCTGTGTCTCCGGTGCTGTGTCTCCGGTGCTGTGTCTCCGGTGCTGTGCCTCCGGTGCTGTGTCTCCGGTGCTGTGTCTCCGGTGCATGTATGGTCAGTTTTCTGACGTACCGGAGACACGGGCACACGTAGACCCATTCACGTTCACGTGCGTGTTCTGCCATGGACCGTGTGTACGTGTGGCGCATACGTGTGCCCATGTGATCCACACGTAGACATGTCCACGTTTTCTCTCCGGCATCATGGGTGTCACACGGAATGCAAACGGGTCACATGGAACGCAAACGGACCACACAGATGTGTTCCGTGTGACACGCGCCGGAGAAATCATATGTATCTGCGAGAAAAAAAACCTCGTACTCACCTTCTCCAGCCCTCCTGTCCCTGCCGCTTCCAGCCCTCCTGTCTCTGCCGCTTCCAGCCCTCCTGTCTCTGCCGCTTCCAGCCCTCCTGTCTCTGCCGCTTCCAGCCTGTCAGGGCCAGGTGGACGGGCAGGCCCAGGAGGTGGATCCACTGGGCCGAACTCCTAGATGGTGGTAAGGGGTCCGGTAGCTGGAGCACTATAGGCAGCAGAACAGTCCGTGCACAGGAGTATAACGGAGAAGTCCCTGGGACTACGGAGTCACTGGTGGTAGTCCGGGTGACGCAGCTCAGGTTCGGAAGCCGAGAAGATGTCAGGCAGGGTCCGGAACCTTTGGAGCGAGATGACAGGTCACCGCAGGGATCCGAGATGGTACGGACTGTCAGGATGGCAGATGGACTGCGTTCGGGGTTCGGGATTCGGTCTGGACCGGATGGCGAGGCAGGCACGGCTCTACAAGAGAGATAGGTGAGTATATACACATATACACCAGGAGACCTGACTCCTAGCTTAAGAAACACGAAGATCAGGCCCCGCCCCCTTGGACATAAACCCCCTTTATACCCTGTACCTGTTTTGCATCATTTCCTGTTAATGGACGCTGGCCCTTTAAGAAAGGGTCAATGACCGCGCGCGCGCCCTAATGCGCATGCGCGCTGCCCGAGTGCCAGAAGCCAGAGCAGGAAGCTGCGAGGAGGAAGCAGCAGGGCCAGGATGGGGCTGTGAAGCCGACGAACGCCGGGTGCGGGGACCAGGACGCTGGGGACGCGCTGGCAAGGGGTGCTGGAGAGCGGGGAGCGGCGGTGACCGGACCAAGGAACCGGGAAGCGAGACGGGGGACCCGGGGAGCGTGACAGTACCCCCCCCCCCACGCCCCCCTCCCCGCAACCGGGACAGGAAGGCACGGATCAGCGGAGTACCCACATTCTCCCGGGGCTCCCAGGACCTATCCTCAGGACCATACCCTGCCCAGTCCACCAGGAAGAACTGTCGACCCCGTACGGTCTTCATGGCCACGATATCCCTTACCGCATAGATGTCGTCATCGGCAATAGGTGGAGGAGCCGAACTGGCAGCAACGGAGAAGGGACCCAGGACAACCGGCTTGAGCAGGGAGACGTGGAATGAGTTGGGTATCCTCATCGTGGCCGGGAGCTGTAGCTTGTAGGAGACCTCATTGATCTTGTTGAGGACTTTAAACGGCCCGATGTAGCGAGGACCCAGCTTGTAGGATGGTATCTTCAATCGGACGTACTTGGATGCAAGCCAGACTAGATCTCCAGGAGAGAAACACGGAGGGTCCAGACGTCTCTTGTCTGCGTGTCTTTTCATCCGCAGGGAAGCACGCCCAAGGGACGCCTTGACAGAGTCCCAAATGGTTGCAAAGTCACGGGCTACAGTATCAGCAGCAGGGACATCCGAAGAAGGGGATACAGGCAATGGGACGGAGGGCTGAAGTCCGTAAACGACATGGAAGGGAGAGCTGGAGGACGACTCACTGATGTGGTGGTTATGGGAGAATTCAGCCCAAGGAAGAAGCGTGGACCAGTCGTCGTGATGGGCGTTGACATAGTGACGTAAGAAAGAGGTCAATATTTGATTGACCCTCTCCACTTGGCCATTAGACTGAGGATGGTATGCAGATGAAAAGTCCAGAGTCACTCCCAGATGGTTGCAGAGAGCCCTCCAGAAGCGGGAGGTGAACTGAGTTCCTCTATCGGATACGATGTGAGATGGAAAGCCATGCAAGCGGAAGATGTGCTGGATGTAGGCGTCCGCGAGTTCCTGAGCAGAGGGCAATCCAGCCATAGGGAGGAAATGAGCCATTTTAGAGAATCGATCCACCACGACCCATATGACTGTGTGTCCGGAGGACAATGGCAAGTCTGTAATAAAGTCCATCGCTATGTGTTGCCACGGAACTGAAGGTATCGGCAGAGGCAGAAGAAGGCCATATGGCAGGTGTTTGGGCGTCTTGTTCCTGGCACAAGAGGAGCAGGCAGAGACAAAAGCAGCGACGTCCGTGCGAAGGGATGGCCACCAGTAGTGACGTACAATTGTACTCCATGTTCTCTTCTGACCAGCATGGCCGGCTGTTTTCGAGGCATGACCCCAGTGTAACACTTTTTGCCTGTCTGTCTCAGAGACATAGGTCTTCCCGGGCGGTATCTGGGCCAGGGTGACAGGGGCCACCGGAATGATTTTGCTAGGACAGATGATGGGTTGGGTAGTCTCCTCCTCCTGCTCTATGGGCATGAAAGACCTAGACAAGGCATCAGCGCGTACATTCTTGTCCGTGGGTCGGAAATGGAGCTGGAAATCAAACCTGGCAAAGAATAAGGACCACCTGGCTTGCCGTGGGTTCAGTCGCTGAGCAGACCGCAGGTATTCCAGGTTCTTGTGGTCCGTGTAAATGATAACGGGGTACACTGCTCCTTCCAGAAGGTAGCGCCATTCCTCCAGAGCCAGTTTGACTGCCAAGAGCTCTCGGTCACCGATGGTGTAGTTGCGTTCAGGCGCAGAGAAGCTCTTGGAGAAGAATCCGCAAGTCACCATCTTCCCGGAGGAGGATTTCTGCATGAGCACTGCTCCGGCTCCTGAGGAGGAGGCATCCACCTCCAAGGTGAACTGGCGGTTTAACTCCGGACGGTGAAGTACAGGAGAGGAGGCAAATGCCCGCTTCAGCGAGCCAAACGCGGCGTCGGCCGCAGGTGACCAGTCCTTTGGATTAGCCTCTTTCTTGGTCAAAGCGGAGAGAGGAGCAGTCAGAGCCGAGAAGTGAGGGATGAACTGGCGGTAGTAGTTGGCGAATCCCAGGAAGCGTTGGATTGCCTTCAGTCCAGAAGGAGGAGGCCAGTTGAGAATGGAGGAGACCTTCTTTGGATCCATCTGCAGTCCGGTATCAGAGATGATGTACCCCAGGAAGGGGAGAGAAGACTGCTCAAAGACACACTTCTCATACTTCGCGTACAGACGATTCTCTCTCAGTCTTTGTAGAACCAGCTGCACGTTCTCTCTGTGGGTCTGGAGGTCCGGAGAGAAGACAAGGATGTCATCCAGATATACTACCACACAGACGTAAAGAAGGTCCCGGAAGACGTCGTTCACCAGTTCTTGAAAGACGGCTGGGGCGTTACACAGGCCGAAGGGCAGCCCCGGTAGGTTCTCTGGAACCGGAGGTCGTCGGATGGGTTGTATGGTCTTCAGGCACTTCTCATGGCACGAAGAGCCCCATCGGGTGATTTCGCCAGTGCCCCAGCTGACTGATGGTTCGTGTGTCCGCAACCAGGGAAGTCCCAGCAGGATTTGATGGGACATGTGTGGGAGGACGTAGAGAGCGATGTTCTCGGTGTGCAGGGCACCGATACGCAGTTCCACCGGCTTGGTGATCCAGGAGATGGTGTCAGAGAGGGGTCTCCCATCCACAGAGGCAATCAAGAGGGGCTTGTCAAGTGGAGTAACAGGCACCTGGTACTTGTCCACCGTGGCCTGCTGGATGAAATTGCCTGCTGCCCCGGAATCGAGGTATGCCTCAGCCGTGAACCGCGTCTCTCCCGTTGTCACTTGCACAGTCCATGTAACCGGGTCTGAGAGAGTCCCAGCACCTAGGGTGGCCTCTCCTACCAACCCTAGGCTTTGGAGTTTCCCGGCCTCTCAGGACAGGAGCGTAGCAGGTGTGTGTCCTCTCCGCAGTAAGCAGAGGCCCTTGGCGAGCCGCTCAGCTCTACGTTGTTCAGACTGCCGCACTCTGTCGATCTGCATGGGCTCGTGGACGGGGGTCCCAGCTGTTGATGACTGAAGTACGGAGGGCTTCTGCGGAGGAGAGGAATGCCGTACCGGACGTCTCTCACGGGACACTTCCTTGGATCGCTCCTGAAAGCGGATGTCCACTCGAGTCGCTAGGGTAATCAGGGCATCCAGGGTGGTCGGTACGTCACGACCCGCCAGCTCATCTTTAATTCGCCCCGAGAGTCCTTCCCAGAAGGCGGCGGTTAAGGCCTCGTTGTTCCACCCGAGTTCCGAAGCCAAGGTGCGAAACCGGATTGCGTATTGGCCCACCGTCAGAGTCCCCTGACGCAACCGGAGAAGAGACGAAGCAGACGCGGAGGCGCGTCCGGGCTCATCAAAGGTGCCACGGAATGCCTGCAGGAAGTCCTGGATGTTCGTGGTCACAGGATCCCCCTTCTCCCACAAGGGGTTCATCCACGCCAGTGCCTCACCCTCTAGATGGGACATGATGAAGGCGACCTTGGCTTGATCAGAGGCAAACAAATGCGGCAGCTGCGTGAAATGGAGGGAGCATTGGTTTAAGAATCCCCTGCAGGTCTTGGGGTCTCCGGCGTACCGGGGTGGTGAGGCCAAACAAAGTCTGGAAGTATCTGAAGAAGTCGCCACGGGAGCTGGAGCCGTGGCTTGACTAGTGGAGGCCCGGGATGCTGAAGACGAGACTGCCGCTTGTGGCGTGTTCAGGCGGGCGTCCACAGAAGACATAAATTGCAGCATGCGGGTCTGAGTCTCTCGCTGGCGTTGGAGTTCCTCCTGTACGCCTGCTAGTGCTGCAGCGGGATCCATGGCCTGATCTTACTGTCACGGCCAGGTGGACGGGCAGACCCAGGAGGTGGATCCACTGGGCCGAACTCCTAGATGGTGGTAAGGGGTCCGGTAGCTGGAGCACAATAGGCAGCAGAACAGTCCGTGCACAGGAGTATAACGGAGAAGTCCTTGGGACTACGGAGTCACTGGTGGTAGTCCGGGTGACGCAGCCCAGGTTCGGAAGCCGAGAAGATGTCAGGCGGGGTCCGGAACCTTTGGAGCGAGATGACAGGTCACCGCAGGGATCCGAGATGGTACGGACTGTCAGGATGGCAGATGGACTGCGTTCGGGGTTCGGGATTCGGTCTGGACCGGATGGCGAGGCAGGCACGGCTCTACAAGAGAGATAGGTGAATATATACACATATACACCAGGAGACCTGACTCCTAGCTTAAGAAACACGAAGATCAGGCCCCGCCCCCTTGGACATAAACCCCCTTTATACCCTGTACCTGTTTTGCATCATTTCCTGTTAATGGACGCTGGCCCTTTAAGAAAGGGTCAATGACCGCGCGCGCGCCCTAATGCGCATGCGCGCTGCCCGAGTGCCAGAAGCCAGAGCAGGAAGCTGCGAGGAGGAAGCAGCAGGGCCAGGATGGGGCTGTGAAGCCGACGAACGCCGGGTGCGGGGACCAGGACGCTGGGGACGCGCTGGCAAGGGGTGCTGGAGAGCGGGGAGCGGCGGTGACCGGACCAAGGAACCGGGAAGCGAGACGGGGGACCCGGGGAGCGTGACAGGTGAGCCGGAGGGCAGCACAGGGGACCCGGGGAGCGTGACACAGCCCTCCTGTCTCTGCCGCTTCCAGCCCTCCTGTCTCTGCCGCTTCCAGCCCTCCTGTCTCTGCCGCTTCCAGCCCTCCTGTCTCTGCCGCTTCCAGCCCTCCTGTCTCTGCCGCTTCCAGCCCTCCTGTCTCTGCCGCTGCTGTCACTTGCTGTCGACCGCCGCTCATTATGATCATTGAATATTCACTTCACTGCGGGCGGAAGCAGCAGCAGCGGCGGGGAGACGGCAGGACCGGAGACCGCAGATCAGCACCACGGACAGCGACGCCAGGGACAGGTGAGCAGAAAGTGCCCGTTCTCCGTGTGTTATCACGGATAGCACACGGAGAACACACGTAGGCCATACACACGGCACACCGAGGGCAATACGCACCTCTGACACGTCCATGAAACACGTGCGTGATTGTCACAGACGTGTAAAAGAGGCCTATGAGAGTAAATGTGGAAGATCGGTGAACGCTATATATGATGCCATGGTAGAATGACGAGGCACCTTAATGATGAGTGCTGGACATTATATCACAAATCTGCCTCTATATAGTGTCTGCCTTGTAACTGTGATCAGTGTGAATTGTCACCTACAGAGGTCACAGGGAAAAGCTGGCGGATAACTATGGATGTGTCTCCACAGGCGGGCACTAGGCACAAGACTGGCACTATGGAGTGATAATTAGGGAATAGGTCACTAATATAATCAGCCCCAGGGTGTAATAGAATTTATAGAGTATAGGCACTGGTCACTTTAGTAAGAGGTGCAATAGGCACTGGTCACTTTAGTAAGAGGTGCAATAGGCACTGGTCACTTTAGTAAGAGGTGCAATAGGCACTGGTCACTTTAGTAAGAGGTGCAATAGGCACTGGTCACTTTAGTAAGAGGTGCAATAGGCACTGGTCACTTTAGTAAGAGGTGCAATAGGCACTGGTCACTTTAGTAAGAGGTGCAATAGGCACTGGTCACTTTAGTAAGAGGTGCAATAGGCACTGGTCACTTTAGTAAGAGGTGCAATAGGCACTGGTCACTTTAGTAAGAGGTGCAATAGGCACTGGTCACTTTAGTAAGAGGTGCAATAGGCACTGGTCACTTTAGCAAGAGGTGCAATAGGCACTGGTCACTTTAGCAAGAGGTGCAATAGGCACTGGTCACTTTAGTAAGAGGTGCAATAGGCACTGGTCACTTTAGTAAGAGGTGCAATAGGCACTGGTCACTTTAGTAAGAGGTGCAATAGGCACTGGTCACTTTAGTAAGAGGTGCAATAGGCACTGGTCACTTTAGGAAGAGGTGCAATAGGCACTGGTCACTTTAGGAAGAGGTGCAATAGGCACTGGTCACTTTAGTAAGAGGTGCAATAGGCACTGGTCACTTTAGTAAGAGGTGCAATAGGCACTGGTCACTTTAGTAAGAGGTGCAATAGGCACTGGTCACTTTAGTAAGAGGTGCAATAGGCACTGGTCACTTTAGTAAGAGGTGCAATAGGCACTGGTCACTTTAGCAAGAGGTGCAATAGGCACTGGTCACTTTAGTAAGAGGTGCAATAGGCACTGGTCACTTTAGGAAGAGGTGCAATAGGTACTGGTCACTTTAGGAAGAGGTGCAATAGGCACTGGTCACTTTAGTAAGAGGTGCAATAGGCACTGGTCACTTTAGTAAGAGGTGCAATAGGCACTGGTCACTTTAGGAAGAGGTGCAATAGGCACTGGTCACTTTAGTAAGAGGTGCAATAGGCACTGGTCACTTTAGTAAGAGGTGCAATAGGCACTGGTCACTTTAGGAAGAGGTGCAATAGGCACTGGTCACTTTAGTAAGAGGTGCAATAGGCACTGGTCACTTTAGTAAGAGGTGCAATAGGCACTGGTCACTTTAGCAAGAGGTGCAATAGGCACTGGTCACTTTAGTAAGAGGTGCAATAGGCACTGGTCACTTTAGGAAGAGGTGCAATAGGCACTGGTCACTTTAGTAAGAGGTGCAATAGGCACTGGTCACTTTAGTAAGAGGTGCAATAGGCACTGGTCACTTTAGGAAGAGGTGCAATAGGCACTGGTCACTTTAGTAAGAGGTGCAATAGGCACTGGTCACTTTAGTAAGAGGTGCAATAGGCACTGGTCACTTTAGTAAGAGGTGCAATAGGCACTGGTCACTTTAGTAAGAGGTGCAATAGGCACTGGTCACTTTAGGAAGAGGTGCAATAGGCACTGGTCACTTTAGGAAGAGGTGCAATAGGCACTGGTCACTTTAGGAAGAGGTGCAATAGGCACTGGTCACTTTAGGAAGAGGTGCAATAGGCACTGGACACTTGAATAATAAGTGTGGGATATTTCATTATTAATAAGATCCTGCAGCAATATGAAGCTGATGACCGCAGCTTGGTCTGTATAAATTGTAATATATTAGTATCTATTAGCCTGGTTGCTTTGTAAATATATTAGGGCTCAGATAGGCTTCAGAAACATCGGGCACTTATCTATACCAGTACACCGTCTAGGCGTGGAACGCGCAGCTGATAATGTCAATCTACTGAGGCATATCTGTGCCACAAATACTGTGTGCCCCTGAAAACCACTGATGGTGGGGCGTCCTATTTAACTTCCTGATGTGTCTCATACTTAGTTATGAGACGAAACGCATTGAGTCAGAGAATATCAGAGTGAGTCAGGAGACTGAGGTGGGCGGGAGATTGAGATAAGCGGGAGATTGAGATTGGCGGGAGATTGAGATTGGTGGGAGATTGAGATTGGCGGGAGATTGAGATGGGCGGGAGACGGAGATGGGCTGGAGGTGGAAATGGTCAGGAGGTGGAAATGGGCAGGAGACAGAGATGGGCAAGAGACGGAGATGGGCAGGAGACTGAGATGGGCAGGAGACTGAGATGGGCAGGAGACTGAGATGGGCAGGAGACTGAGATGGGCAGGAGGTGGAGATGGGCAGGAGATGGGCAGGAGACGGAGATGGGCAAGAGACGGAGATGGGCAGGAGGTGGAGATGGGCAAGAGACGGAGATGGGCAGGAGGTGGAGATGGGCAGGAGATGGGCAGGAGACTGAGATGGGCAGGAGACTGAGATGGGCAGGAGGTGGAGATGGGCAGGAGATGGGCAGGAGACGGAGATGGGCAAGAGACGGAGATGGGCAGGAGGTGGAGATGGGCAGGAGACTGAGATGGGCAGGAGACTGAGATGGGCAGGAGACTGAGATGGGCAGGAGGTGGAGATGGGCAGGAGACGGAGATGGGCAAGAGACGGAGATGGGCAGGAGGTGGAGATGGGCAAGAGACGGAGATGGGCAGGAGGTGGAGATGGGCAGGAGGTGGAGATGGGCAGGAGACTGAGATGGGCAGGAGACTGAGATGGGCAGGAGACTGAGATGGGCAGGAGGTGGAGATGGGCAGGAGGTGGAGATGGGCAGGAGACTGAGATGGGCAGGAGGTGGAGATGGGCAGGAGACTGAGATGGGCAGGAGACTGAGATGGGCAGGAGACTGAGATGGGCAGGAGGTGGAGATGGGCAGGAGATGGGCAGGAGACGGAGATGGGCAAGAGACGGAGATGGGCAAGAGACGGAGATGGGCAGGAGGTGGAGATGGGCAAGAGACGGAGATGGGCAGGAGACTGAGATGGGCAGGAGGTGGAGATGGGCAGGAGATAGAGATGGGCAGGTGGTAATTGACTGCTCTCCAAAACCATAAGGAGTTTAGAAAACACAGTAAAATGATGCATTAGATGAATCTCACAAGGGAGAACAGGTGCAGCATTACAGCCAGTTCAGACTCTATGGACCAATGTAAACAGTCGTTTATACTTAGGCACGAGTCACTTTATAGAGCGGTACGGGATACATATGCATAATACATTGTGGTTGATTGATGACATCTATACAGAGAAAAGGTGCAAATAACAGGGAATGACTGTGTGGCGCCCCTGCGGCTTCAGGCGCCACAGAGTACCTCACCCCCATTAGGGTGTAGTATTTAACCCGGGTCTAGGGAAGGTTTGTACTGGATACCACCAACATCCACACACAGTAACAGTGGGTTGCCCTGCCCAATGGCGACCGGGCCAGGGTTGGGTCACAGTGGGGGTTACTACAGCGGTGGGTTTACAGGACGCCACCGCACCAGGGGCTCCCCGATCCACTGGAGCCGGGACTCAGGGTCAGGGAGAAGCAACCACCAGGGGGAGTCAGGAGCACACAGTGGGAAGAACAGGTTGACCTAGTGAGAGCAGTGAACCAGCCGGTGGCAGCGGCTGGGGGCAACAGCTTGGAAACAACGATTACAACAAGGAGAACACAGCTACAGACACAGAGCAGAGCGGACGCGCCGCGGGCAGCTCTGTGGGCCAAGGCGTTCAACATGGTCGCTGGGGAGAAGCAGGCGGCTGCTTCTACAGGACCGGCGCTGATGGGGTACAGTACCCTAGGGCAGATATACTTCACGTTGTCTACCAACTCTGCAAGGGTCGCAGGGAATGGCTAGAAAAGTCACTAGACATATCCCACCGAGTCTGCAGCCAAATAGCATTTAGGATCCGGGGCTGAGGTCCTCGACTGGCCCCTTATCAAAACCGCGCTATCAGCATACAATACGGGACACTTTACTGACACCGGGGTCCCCAAGTGCTTCACGCCATGGGGATCCGATACTTAGCGCATCAAAGGAGGAAAGGGCCCATAGGCTGACACACACACTGAACTTGACCTTTCACTGCTCCGCGATTGGCTGGAGCCCATCGTGGCGGAGACCGGTACTCTGGAGCATCGTCTGAACTACCAGTGAATAAAAGACCTGGAACTGCAGCCTCCTGTCTCTGCCTCTCCTTTACCGGCGGCGTCGCCCAGCGCTTGGGCGCCAATGGGGACTAGTACCACCCCGTCCATCCTCCGTCATCCTCCCTGGGGTAACCCAGCTCCGCCTGTGGGGAGTGACACCATTCCGGCTGCAACCTTCACAATCAGCCCTGGAGAGCAGCACCCGTAGTGGCGGCCCATCCCTGGCTGCGTACCACACGTGGCATCACGATCATAAAAGACTTTCCTCAACATCAATACCAACCCCATCCTCCATCCTTCCTCCCGTCCACCGCCTTCCCTCCCTTCTGTACGTCTTGCGGGTCACAAAACCAGGCCAGGCCAGCCCGTGACAATGCAGAGGATCTGCACTCCCGGCCCGGTGACGTGTAGGGTGAAAACCCCTCGACCCCAGGGTGTTATGACGGGGGACAGACCACTGAAGGGGGGACTGCTCAGAACGCTCGGATACGGGATCGTGGCTTGAGTGGTAGCTGGATCCGGGGCTCTTGCAGCCGTCCGTCCTCACAACTAAATAAACGGGGGTTATTTACAGGGGAGAGTTTGTCAGTGATGCCACCCATGGGTTGCGGTGATGATTGGTGACACCGCCGCTGCCTTGGTACGGGATGCCCGGGGCTGATGGAGCAGGGCAGCAGGATGGTATCCCCTCCATGGGTAGGGGAGGTGTTGTCCCGGGGTCCAGGTGTATGGGGAAGGATGCTGCGGAACGTATTCTGCAGGGCTGGACTGGGTGGTATTGGTGTACTCTCAGTTCTGGAAGAATTCACACAGAGTCCAAATGGTAAACCAAATTGCCAGTGACCGGTGACCTCTGGCGGGTGTATTCGGGTCCCACACCCTGGTACAGCAAACAGGGGTCCCTTCCTCCTGCACTTAGTGTTTGTGTCCTTTCTGTTAATTACTCTGCATGAAACAGGGAAGTCCACTCCCGGTAATTCTGTGTGTTGGGAGCTGTGGCCCGCGAGAACTGACCCGTGGGATCTTAGCAGGCAATTGCAGAGCCCTATCCCCCTTGTTGGGCTTCCGTCTCGCTCTATCTGGGCCTCCTGTGGGACAACACCTGAAATCTTGTCCCCGGCTGGTCAATTAGAAAGGTGTGTGAAGCTGTCCTTGCTCTAGGGTCCAGGTACCCAGACTGTGCATGGCCTCCGGACCAGATTCCCGCTGTCACCACCGGTGGGCTACAACCCTGCCCCGGTCCACTTAAGGTCTCCCGCGACGGGATCTCCGTTGCCTGTGGCCGTGTCTGCTGACTGCCACCTAGTCAGTAGTCCAGTAGTCCAGGAGCTCCAACCCCTGACCACCCTGTCACTTCACACTCCTTTCACCTCCTCACTCCAAACAAGTAATGTGTCCGATCCGGCTCCCTGCTAAGACTGACAAGAGCCAGATCACCAGTGAGAGACACTAAAATCTCTAAACGGATCTTTTTGCCTCTGAAACCCCGCCTACCCGTGGCTAAACTCCGCCTACTCAACAATCTAATTGGTTCCTTGTAAGTGGGCGGGGTTTTGGCGGCAATACTATAATCTTAACCTTTGTCCGGCTGAATAGGTACAATTGTAACTATTCCGTTTTAAAATTGCAATAACTTTTTTTTTTAGAAAAGCCGTAGAGGGCTGAAATTTCGTGACATCTCTGCAGTTTTGGTCCAGAATATATTGGCCAAACTTCAATAAAATATCTCCGAGATAAGGGGTCGAGATATTTTTGCATCCATTATGCAGCCTGACGAAGGTTAAATATGTGTTCACCTGGAGCCGAGAACGATCTGAAAGATCCGGCTCTTTTTGGTGAGCGGAGCCATGGGAACCGGACCACCAAAAAGCGCCGGACTGCCCATCACTACTCCAAACTCGACTGACTTGTTCCCTCCCAGGACACCTCAGAACCCCTAGGTGGGCGTCACCATCCGCTTGGCCCCGCCCACTGGTGTGTCCCTATTGTTTTGGGGGGTGACTAGGCTTTGCTGGCTGATGTTGTGTACCTGGGTGTGGGTTTGGTGTTGGTGCCAAGGAGGATGGAGTCTTGCACCTGGAAGATTTGTGCAGTCTCTGTGACCTCCTGGATTTGCCAGGGCGTCACAGTTACAACTGCAGTAACTTAGTGACAATATTCAGAACTTGGTCCGGATAACGCATTGACATTAGCATCTGAGCCCACTTGTTCTGTAAATTGTGGGGCTCAGATTGGCTTCAGAATATAAGTGAATACGTTGTGTGTACCGCCCCTGCAGCAGCCAGACTGCTCGGATCCGGGGTTGCTGTGGCTTGAGGGTCTCCGGACCCGGGGGCTTGCGGCCACTCGAAAATAAAAGGGGGGTATTTACAGGGGATAAGTGTCTGCAACGCCACCTGTGGTTCACAGTAAGAGGAGTACCGCTGCTGCCGATGGGAGTACCCGGGGGAGATGGAGTGGGGCAGCTACATGGTGTTCCCTCCATGAGTAGAGGAGACCCCGGGACTCTGGATGGTGGAGTGCACGGGAGCGTAGTGCAGGTTGGACGCAGGGGAGGACAGCGTACTCACTCAGACCGTGTGCAGGTTGGTGCGACCATAAAGCGGACTCTGACACAGAAGTAAACCAAGTCTCTGGGTGCCGCTACTCGGGGTAGCTCGTCCGGAAATCCGTCCCCGTCGGTATTGCTGGCGGTCTGAAGCCTGCCTCCATGCACTAGTGTTTAGACGTTTCTGAATGACCCCTCAGCCTGAAGCTGTCAGGGTCCCGCTCCCTATAATTAAATAGTGGAGCTGTGCTCTCGATCGCTGACACTTGGGATCTCAGTGCGCTGCATAAGCTGGAAAGCCCTATCCTCCTTGTTGTGTTGGTGCCTTCGATCTCTGAGCTCTTGGGGATAGTTCATAAAGAGACTATCCTCCACAGGTTAATTATCAGGTTGCGTGAAGCTACTCCCTGATCTACGGTCCAGTACCCCGCCGTGGTCGGTACCTGTCCGGTTACTAGATTTTCCGGTGCCGACCATTCTCCAAAACTAAGTCTGGGCACCCTTCTTCAATACCCTGTGACCGGGTCTCCGACTCCTCCGGTCCCAGACCACCGTCTATGACCTAGCCAACGTCTCCCAGGGAGCTACAACTCCCAGCTCCTCACTCTCTGAGGGCTACCACTCAACTGACTAAGTCCCTCCCATCAGTCTGCCTGACCCCTAGGCGGGTGGCCCTTTTCCAGCTAGACCAACCCACTGGTGTGCCTGACAGGGTGTGGTGTGAGGTGTGGCTAGGATTTGGATGCTGATGGAGCAATACCAACAGTTAGGATCCCAGAACCATGGAGGGTGGGTTCTGCACCAAAAGAGAAAGGAGTGCAGTTCCCTGTGACACCCTGAATATGTGAAGCCCCTCACCTGCAGCGGTCGCCTCCAGGACTTCAGGGACTTCTCTCCACATCCAGGGACGCCACAGGGTCTTCATGTACTGGGAATCTTCTGGCAACAGGTATGTCAAGTTCACTTTCATAGGAATCGTGATGCCACCCTCAGTTTTGCGGTCAGGGTGAGGGGTGACCGCCACTGCAGTTTAGCGAGCGTCTGGGGCTGATGGTGTCTGTAGTCTGGTGTTATGGCCTCCCGAGAGCGAGGCTGGCCCCAGGGGCTTGAATGTAAGTGCGTAGAACCACAGGTCGCAGAATAACTCACACACAGTCCAGAACGTCTTTCAGGGTTTTTACTCACGTTCAGTTGTTCACTGTGAGGTAACCCGGGCGATACTGAGATGGACCAGAGAAAACCAGGTATCCTTCAGGCTGGTGTAGGGGTGACTGCAAGCTCGCCTTCCTAGCACTTCTTGTTTCGGATAACCCCCGACTTGAAGTATATGGGATTCATCCAGGGAAGTCGCATCTGCCTTTTCTCCCCTTTCTGGCCCGTTTGCTGGCAGCGTGGACCAAGTAAAGATGGCTTCTCGCCCTATCTCACTTTATGGGCCCCTTGTTGCTGCGGATGCTGCGGACTCTGTGTTGGTTGGTGAGACACCTGGAGTGCCCTCAACGGCAGGTTTTAGCAGACCACTAAATGGATGTCTGGCTCTAGGGACCTGTCCCCCGTGCGTGCCTGGTCTACCAGAAGTTCCCATACTCAACCGCCTCGCTTCTTTGTGAGGTGTCTTTCAGGCTGACTGTGTGGCAACCGAACTCCCCTGCAAACAGCCACCACACTTGCAGGGTCTGACTAGCGTGTCTGCGTGCCCGCTCTCTGCTTCAGACTGACATGTCCTCCTCCACTACTTTCATCTGACAGCCACTGCACCCTTTTGCTTCCAGCTTCCCCACCCACCACTAGCTGAGATGTGGAGGCCACGGTCCTGGGTGTGCCCAGGGGTCCCCTCTAAGGTGTGAGTGAGACCTGGCTACAATGTGTCTGTGCATACACACCCTACTCAGCCTTTGGGATTACCTGTTTGTGCTCACTCAGCGTGGGTGCAGTACTCAGTGGTGCCTGACCAGGTCAGGGGCGCCACAAATAGGTCAGGGGCATCACATTGTGCACATTATTTTATGAAACTAATAAAAGTTACATTTTAATGTTGTATCTCACATAAGCCAGTGACCTTGTAGTGATCTCCTTGATTAAAGGTCGTTTTCAGTGATAATAGGGAGTAATAGGGAGAGCCGCCGAGGAACAGGGGCGCCGCACAAATTAGGGTGTCATTACCTCCGTTGTCAGGCTGGGAATAAGTGTGGGGCATAGCCCATGTCCTCCTCCTATTTCTGGCTGACCCATGCCCCGGTCTATACGGGCCCTCGCACGCGTTACCTGGGGTAGGTCTCACACCATCGTTTTTTGCCTGGGGTTTTGTATTTCTCAATAATAAAGATTTACTGTTTTTAGAGGCTTTTTGTTTTTTGGTGTATATTTCTATACCTCTTTCCCTTATCCATTGTTGCTGTACTTTTATCTCCTCCATCTCTTCTTCGTTTCCCATAGATCCCAGTGAGGACATTGTCCCCTCCCGTTATCTCCCTGGTTCCCGCCTTCTCCGGTTTTAGTCAATGGAGATTTGGAGTAGAAGGAGCAGAGAAGGGACAATAAAAAGCGCAACAGAAAACATTCTTGGTAGTTAAATATTCTATACCTATAAATCTGAATGTTGTGAAATTCATTAGTCCCGAATAACATCCTGAGTGACCGGTCGCCCCAGAAGTCAGACATATACATTGCCGCCTCCTGCGTGATCGCTCCGCATGTGGGAACGCTTGGCATTAGCCCAGCTGTTATCGGATCATGCATTTCCCTTGTTTATTCACGTCTTCTCATGGTTTTGTTTGGGGTTTTTTGACATTTTGTATAAATCAAGGTATTTTGGGGATCCTGACCTTGCTCCCTGCTTGTCCGGACCGCAGAACATCGCACACTGACGCATCACTATCACTCGATGTTGCGCACAATATTGTGTTTTCCTCCTGACATTGCGAGTAGTTGTCTGAAGAATTGACTTTATGGGGATAATAAATCCCATTAATCATGTGCGTTATCTCAGCCATCCACTAGGTGGCAATGTTGACTAACAATCCAAAATTTATGTCAAAAAAGAAAAAAGTCGCTGAAGTCTGAGGACGAGTTTATTCTAAACTTTAATATCAGAAGTCTGTACAGATGAAAAATGGAAGCAAAAGGACCTCAAGAAGGGAAATGGTAAAATAGGTGCCTACTGTGCACAGACAACGCACGGGAAAGATGCAGGGACATGACATCACTGAGGTACAAGGATCATAGACATGTACTACACAGAATCACATCTGCCAAGAGGCGACCAGATAGGACACATAATCACACACATCACACAGGACAAGCTCTGTACACACTTTACCTTCTCCCCCTGGCCCAGATCTCTATAAATCATCTCTGTACACACTTTACCTTCTCCCCCTGGCCCAGATCTCTATAAATCATCTCTGTACACACTTTACCTTCTCCCCCTGGCCCAGATCTCTATAAATCATCTCTGTACACACTTTACCTTCTCCCCCTGGCCCAGATCTCTATAAATCATCTCTGTACACACTTTACCTTCTCCCCCTGGCCCAGATCTCTATAAATCATCTCTGTACACACTTTCCCTTCTCCCCCTGGCCCAGATCTCTATAAATCATCTCTGTACACACTTTACCTTCTCCACCTGGCCCAGATCTCTATAAATCATCTCTGTACACACTTTACCTTCTCCCCCTGGCCCAGATCTCTATAAATCATCTCTGTACACACTTTCCCTTCTCCCCCTGGCCCAGATCTCTATAAATCATCTCTGTACACACTTTACCTTCTCCCCCTGGCCCAGATCTCTATAAATCATCTCTGTACACACTTTACCTTCTCCCCCTGGCCCAGATCTCTATAAATCATCTCTGTACACACTTTACCTTCTCCCCCTGGCCCAGATCTCTATAAATCATCTCTGTACACACTTTACCTTCTCCCCCTGGCCCAGATCTCTATAAATCATCTCTCTACACACTTTACCTTCTCCCCCTGGCCCAGATCTCTATAAATCATCTCAGTACACACTTTACCTTCTCCCCCTGGCCCAGATCTCTATAAATCATCTCTGTACACACTTTCCCTTCTCCCCCTGGCCCAGATCTCTATAAATCATCTCTCTACACACTTTACCTTCTCCCCCTGGCCCAGATCTCTATAAATCATCTCTGTACACACTTTACCTTCTCCCCGTAGCCCAGATCTCTATAAATCATCTCTCTACACACTTTACCTTCTCCCCCTGGCCCAGATCTCTATAAATCATCTCTGTACACACTTTACCTTCTCCCCCTGGCCCAGATCTCTATAAATCATCTCTGTACACACTTTACCTTCTCCCCCTGGCCCAGATCTCTATAAATCATCTCTGTACACACTTTACCTTCTTCACCTGGCCCAGATCTCTATAAATCATCTCTCTACACACTTTACCTTCTCCACCTGGCCCAGATCTCTATAAATCATCTCTGTACACACTTTACCTTCTCCACCTAGCCCAGATCTCTATAAATCATCTGTACACACTTTACCTTCTCCACCTGGCCCAGATCTCTATAAAATATTCTCTCTAAACACTTTACCTTCTCCACCTGGCCCAGATCTCTATAAATCATCTCTGTACACACTTTACCTTCTCCATCTGGCCCAGATCTCTATAAATCATCTCAGCACACACTTTACCTTCTCCACCTGGCCCAGCTCTCTATAAATCATCTCTGCACACACTTTACCTTCTCCACCTAGCCCAGATCTCTATAAATCATCTCTGTACACACTTTACCTTCTCCCCCTGGCCCAGATCTCTATAAATCATCTCTGCACACACTTAACCTTCTCCACCTAGCCCAGATCTCTATAAATCATCTCTGTACACACTTTACCTTCTCCCCCTGGCCCAGATCTCTATAAATCATCTCTGTACACACTTTCCCTTCTCCCCCTGGCCCAGATCTCTATAAATCATCTCTCTACACACTTTACCTTCTCCCCCTGGCCCAGATCCCTATAAATCATCTCTGTACACACTTTACCTTCTCCCCCTGGCCCAGATCTCTATAAATCATCTCTGTACACACTTTCCCTTCTCCCCCTGGCCCAGATCTCTATAAATCATCTCTCTACACACTTTACCTTCTCCCCCTGGCCCAGATCTCTATAAATCATCTCTGTACACACTTTACCTTCTCCCCGTAGCCCAGATCTCTATAAATCATCTCTCTACACACTTTACCTTCTTCACCTGGCCCAGATCTCTATAAATCATCTCTCTACACACTTTACCTTCTCCACCTGGCCCAGATCTCTATAAATCATCCCTGTACACACTTTACCTTCTCCACCTAGCCCAGATCTCTATAAATCATCTGTACACACTTTACCTTCTCCACCTGGCCCAGATCTCTATAAAATATTCTCTCTAAACACTTTACCTTCTCCACCTGGCCCAGATCTCTATAAATCATCTCTGTACACACTTTACCTTCTCCACCTGGCCCAGATCTCTATAAATCATCTCAGCACACACTTTACCTTCTCCACCTGGCCCAGCTCTCTATAAATCATCTCTGCACACACTTTACCTTCTCCACCTAGCCCAGCTCTCTAAAATATCATCTCAGCACACACTTTACCTTCTCCAACCTGGCCCAGCTCTCTATAAATCATCTCTGTACACACTTTACCTTCTCCCCCTGGCCCAGCTCTCTATAAATCATCTCTGCACACACTTTACCTTCTCCACCTAGCCCAGCTCTATATAAATCCTCTCTGTACACACTTTACCTTCTCCACCTAGCCCAGCTCTCTATAAATCCTCTCTGTACACACTTTCCCTTCTCCCCCTGGCCCAGCTCTCTATAAATCATCTCTGTACACACTTTCCCTTCTCCCCCTGGCCCAGATCTCTATAAATCATCTCTGTACACACTTTACCTTCTCCCCCTGGCCCAGATCTCTATAAATCATCTCTGTACACACTTTACCTTCTCCCCCTGGCCCAGATCTCTATAAATCATCTCTGTACACACTTTCCCTTCTCCCCCTGGCCCAGATCTCTATAAATCATCTCTCTACACACTTTACCTTCTCACCCTGGCCCAGATCTCTATAAATCATCTCTGTACACACTTTACCTTCTCCCCCTGGCCCAGATCTCTATAAATCATCTCTCTACACACTACCTTCTTCACCTGGCCCAGATCTCTATAAATCATCTCTCTACACACTTTACCTTCTCCACCTGGCCCAGATCTCTATAAATCATCTCTGTACACACTTTACCTTCTCCACCTAGCCCAGATCTCTATAAATCATCTGTACACACTTTACCTTCTCCACCTGGCCCAGATCTCTATAAAATATTCTCTCTAAACACTTTACCTTCTCCACCTGGCCCAGATCTCTATAAATCATCTCTGTACACACTTTACCTTCTCCACCTGGCCCAGATCTCTATAAATCATCTCAGGACACACTTTACCTTCTCCACCTGGCCCAGCTCTCTATAAATCATCTCAGCACACACTTTACCTTCTCCACCTGGCCCAGCTCTCTATAAATCATCTCTGCACACACTTTACCTTCTCCACCTGGCCCAGCTCTCTATAAATCATCTCTGCACACACTTTACCTTCTCCGCCTGGCCCAGCTCTCTAAAATATCATCTCAGCACACACTTTACCTTCTCCAACCTGGCCCAGCTCTCTATAAATCATCTCTGTACACACTTTCCCTTCTCCCCCTGGCCCAGCTCTCTATAAATCATCTCTGTACACACTTTCCCTTCTCCCCCTGGCCCAGATCTCTATAAATCATCTCTGTACACACTTTACCTTCTCCCCCTGGCCCAGATCTCTATAAATCATCTCTGTACACACTTTACCTTCTCCCCCTGGCCCAGATCTCTATAAATCATCTCTGTACACACTTTCCCTTCTCCCCCTGGCCCAGATCTCTATAAATCATCTCTCTACACACTTTACCTTCTCACCCTGGCCCAGATCTCTATAAATCATCTCTGTACACACTTTACCTTCTCCCCCTGGCCCAGATCTCTATAAATCATCTCTCTACACACTACCTTCTTCACCTGGCCCAGATCTCTATAAATCATCTCTCTACACACTTTACCTTCTCCACCTGGCCCAGATCTCTATAAATCATCTCTGTACACACTTTACCTTCTCCACCTAGCCCAGATCTCTATAAATCATCTGTACACACTTTACCTTCTCCACCTGGCCCAGATCTCTATAAAATATTCTCTCTAAACACTTTACCTTCTCCACCTGGCCCAGATCTCTATAAATCATCTCTGTACACACTTTACCTTCTCCACCTGGCCCAGATCTCTATAAATCATCTCAGGACACACTTTACCTTCTCCACCTGGCCCAGCTCTCTATAAATCATCTCAGCACACACTTTACCTTCTCCACCTGGCCCAGCTCTCTATAAATCATCTCTGCACACACTTTACCTTCTCCACCTGGCCCAGCTCTCTATAAATCATCTCTGCACACACTTTACCTTCTCCGCCTGGCCCAGCTCTCTAAAATATCATCTCAGCACACACTTTACCTTCTCCAACCTGGCCCAGCTCTCTATAAATCATCTCTGTACACACTTTACCTTCTCCCCCTGGCCCAGCTCTCTATAAATCATCTCTGCACACACTTTACCTTCTCCACCTAGCCCAGCTCTCTATAAATCCTCTCTGTACACACTTTACCTTCTCCACCTAGCCCAGCTCTCTATAAATCATCTCTATACACACTTTACCTTCTCCCCCTGGCCCAGCTCTCTATAAATCATCTCTGTACACACTTTATCTTCTCCGCCTGGCCCAGATCTGTATGAATCACCTCTGTACACACTTTACCTTCTCCGACTGTCCCAGCTCTCTATAAATCCTCTCTGTACACACTTTATCTTCTCCACCTAGCCCAGCTCCATATAAATCATCCCTGTACACACTTTACCTTCTCCACCTGGCCCAGCTCTCTGCGAATCATCTCTTTACACACTTTACCTTCTCCACCTGGCCCAGCTCTCTATAAATCATCTCTGTACACACTTTACCTTCTTCACCTGGCCCAGATCTCTATAAATCATCTCTGTACACACTTTACCTTCTCCAACTGGCCCAGCTCTCTATAAATCATTTCTGAACACACTTTACCTTCTCCGACTGGCCCAGCTCTCTATAAATCATCTCTATACACACTTTACCTTCTCCGACTGGCCCAGCTCTCTAAAATCATCTCTGTACACACTTTGCCTTCTCCACCTGGCCCAGCTCTCTGCGAATCATCTCTTTACACACTTTACCTTCTCCACCTGGCCCAGCTCTCTATAAATCATCTCTATACACACTTTACCTTCTCCGACTGGCCCAGCTCTCTATAAATCATCTCTGTACAACCTTTACCTTCTCTTCCCCATCTGGCCCACATCTTTATGAATCATGTCTGCACACACTTTACCTTCTATATCAGGCCAACCTCTCTGCGAATCATCTCTGTACACACTTTACCTTCTCTTCTCCACTCGGCCCAACTCTGTTTGAACCTCTGCAGCCATTCCCACTCTTAAAAGCAAACCAAATTCCAGAACGAGACCTGGAAAGTAATTTAACCAAGATACCAAAACAGAGGCTTGTCACAGGCCTCCACCACAGATGATTTCATGGTGGCCTTGCTGGACCCAGTCACTGGGACTTGCTTACCGCTGGCACCGGACTGCGACCTTGTGCAGCCTGAGCTCGCCATGCCGGACACCACATGCTGCTGCTGGAGACTTTCTTGCAGGGTCTGCTTCTCCAAAGATGTCCTCTGTCTGCGGGCCGGAGAGCTGAGCTGCACACCTGATGGTGATGGAGGCTGAGCTGCGGCTGGAGAGCTGAGCTGCACACCTGATGGTGATGGAGGCTGAGCTGCGGCTGGAGAGCTGAGCTGCACACCTGATGGTGATGGAGGCTGAGCTGCACAGCTGATGGTGATGGAGGCTGAGCTGCGGCTGGAGAGCTGAGCTGCACACCTGATGGTGATGGAGGCTGAGCTGCACACCTGATGGTGATGGAGGCTGAGCTGCACACCTGATGGTGATGGAGGCTGAGCTGCACACCTGATGGTGATGGAGGCTGAGCTGCACACCTGATGGTGATGGAGGCTGAGCTGTACACCTGATGGTGATGGAGGCTGAGCTGCACACCTGATGGTGATGGAGGCTGAGCTGTACACCTGATGGTGATGGAGGCTGAGCTGCACACCTGATGGTGATGGAGGCTGAGCTGCACACCTGATGGTGATGGAGGCTGAGCTGCACACCTGATGGTGATGGAGGCTGAGCTGCACACCTGATGGTGATGGAGGCTGAGCTGCACACCTGATGGTGATGGAGGCTGAGCTGCACACCTGATGGTGATGGAGGCTGAGCTGCACACCTGATGGTGATGGAGGCTGAGCTGCACACCTGATGGTGATGGAGGCTGAGCTGCGGCTGGAGGCTGAGCTGCACACCTGATGGTGATGGAGGCTGAGCTGCGGCTGGAGCTGTGCACTGACCGGGGCTTCTCTGCAGGAATCACAACACTTCACACTTTGCTGCTTTTCTCTACTCACTTCCGGCTTCTTTGCTGCACTTGGAGTTGGTTTTCCTCCCAAAACATTACACACAGTTTCCTTACTTTCTCCTTTCTTGCTGGAGCTTTGTGCTACATTCACAGGTCTCACAGCGACTCTGGGGGTGCTATTCCCAGTGGAAGAGGCCTGGGAGCCGTGTCCCAGTGTAGGCCGGGAAGCCTGGGCCTTGCCTGGGGAGCTTCCCCGCCCAGGGGGGCCCCGCCCTGGGCTTGCTCCAGACATCAGGAGAACTGCTCACACACAACCTCACAGCTTGGGGGCAGTATTATAGTAGTTATATTCTTGTATATGGGGGCAGTATTATAGTAGTTATATTCTTGTATATATGGGGCAGTATTATAGTAGTTATATTCTTGTATATGGGGGCAGTATTATAGTAGTTATATTCTTGTATATATGGGGCAGTATTATAGTAGTTATATTCTTGTATATGGGGGCAGTATTATAGTAGTTATATTCTTGTATATATGGGGCAGTATTATAGTAGTTATATTCTTGTATATATGGGGCAGTATTATAGTAGTTATATTCTTGTATATGGGGGCAGTATTATAGTAGTTATATTCTTGTATATATGGGGCAGTATTATAGTAGTTATATTCTTGTATATATGGGGCAGTATTATAGTAGTTATATTCTTGTATATGGGGGCAGTATTATAGTAGTTATATTCTTGTATATATGGGGCAGTATTATAGTAGTTATATTCTTGTATATGGGGGCAGTATTATAGTAGTTATATTCTTGTACATAGGGGGCAGTATTATAGTAGTTATATTCTTGTACATAGGGGCAGTATTATAGTAGTTATATTCCTGTACATAGGGGCAGTATTATAGTAGTTATATTCTTATAAATAGGAGCAGTATTATAGTAGTTATATTCTTGTATATAGGGGGCAGTATTATAGTAGTTATATTCTTGTACATAGGGAGCAGTATTATAGTAGTTATATTCTTGCACATAGGGGGCAGTATTATAGTGGTTATATTCTTGTATATAGGGGCAGTATTATAGTAGTTATATTCCTGTACATAGCGGGCAGTATTATATCAGTTATATTTCTGTATATAAGAGCAGTATTATAGTAGTTATATTCTTGTACATAGGAGCAGTATTATAGTAGTTATATCCTTGTACATAGGAGCAGTATTATAGTAGTTATATTCTTGTACATAGGGGGCAGTATTATAGTAGTTATATTCTTGTATATAGGGGGCAGTATTATAGTAGTTATATTCCTGTACATAGGAGCAGTATTATAGTAGTTATATTCTTGTATATAGGGGCAGTATTATAGTAGTTATATCCTTGTACATAGGAGCAGTATTATAGTAGTTATATTCTTGTACATAGGGGCAATATTATAGTAGTTATATTCTTGCACATAGGGGGCAGTATTATAGTAGTTATATTCTTGTATATACGGCCAGTATTATAGTAGTTATATTCTTGTATATAGGGGGCAGTATTATAGTAGCTATATTCTTGTGCATAGGGGCAGTATTATAGTAGTTATATTCTTGTATATAGGGGCAATATTATAGTAGTTATATTCTTGCACATAGGGGGCAGTATTATAGTAGTTATATTCTTGTATATACGGCCAGTATTATAGCAGTTATATTCTTGTATATAGGGGCAGTATTATAGTAGTTATATTCTTGTACATAGGAGCAGTATTATAGTAGTTATATTCTTGTACATAGGGGCAATATTATAGTAGTTATATTCCTGTACATTTTTAGGCAGTATTATAGTAGTTATATTCTTGTATATATGGCCAGTATTATAGTAGTTATATTCTTGTACATGGGGGCAGTATTATAGTAGTTATATTCTTGTATATAGGGGGCAGTATTATAGTAGTTATATTCTTGTACATAGGGGCAGTATTATAGTAGTTATATTCCTGTACATAGGGGGCAGTATTATAGTAGTTATATTCTTGTATATAGGGGGCAGTATTATAGTAGTTATATTCTTGTACATAGGGGGCAGTATTATAGTAGTTATATTCTTGTACATAGGGGCAGCATTATAGTAGTTATATTCTTGTATATACGGCCAGTATTATAGTAGTTATATTCTTGTACATAGGGGGCAGTATTATAGTAGTTATATTCTTGTATATAGGGGGCAGTATTATAGTAGCTATATTCTTGTGCATAGGGGCAGTATTATAGTAGTTATATTCTTGTACATAGGGAGCAGTATTATAGTAGTTATATTCTTGTACATAGGGGCAGTATTATAGTAGCTATATTCTTGTGCATAGGGGCAGTATTATGGTAGTTATATTCTTGTACATAGGGGCAGTATTATAGTAGTTATATTCTTGTACATAGGGGCAGTATTATAGTAGTTATATTCTTGTACATAGGGGCAGTATTATAGTAGTTATTCACATATTGGGCCATGCTGTCCCGTTTTTGGCACACTTTTGTAGCAATATTTGGAGATGGTCTTTGGGTTTTCTGTTTGGGATACGTTGAGGGTTTGCACTTTTGGGATAAGTTTGAGGAGTGGCGTTTGTGAGGCTTTTGGTGCCTTCTCGGCTGTGGGTTCCGGCGCTCATGTTCTGCCGATTGCAGGCTGAGGGGGCACGTCACTCGAGGTTTCTCATAGAAACTGTCTTTTTTGTCTCTTTCTCTTTTGAATTGAGAGGAAAGTCGCCCGAAGAAGCAACAACCTGAAATGCGGAGACAATGGAGAATCCGGGGAGCGCTCAGCTTTCCGCGTTGGGTTTGATTTCTCGTTGCCTTAGAGACCCTGAAAACCTCTGGTGCTTTTGAAAATGAAGAAAGGGAATAGAAAGAAAGAAATGAAGATAATTATATACACAAGACGATTATAGGGAGCGGGATGTAATGTGGCAAATAATGAGCGCTTCGGCTCACCTGCGCAGACCACATTGCTGCCGGCAGTGGAAATTGTCCAGAATTGGGAGACGCGCACATTTTAGTGGGGAGTCGGAGACTTTTTTTTAGATTTCTTCTAAATATTTAAAGGAAAAGTAAACCCAAATTGCACAGCGATTTAGTATTGTAGATTAAATTCAGAATTTACGATTTTGCATGATCTGTTCATGAGATCCACTACACATGCTGTACGTTACAATAAAGGAACGCCACCTTGATGGTCACAAATAGAGATGACCGAACCTTTCAAAGTGCAGTTTGCCGAGCCTTGCCGAACAAGCATTACATTCACCAAACCGGTCGACAAACCTTTTCGAATCCCATTGGATTCAATGGAACGCCTAACCTAAAGCTTCCAAAACAGCAAAATATGTTTTACAGTGAAGCACCTCTGTTTTGGCCTAGCCATTAGCTTCTTAGGCTATTGACAGAATAAATATAGATGTGGATGAGAGACAGGTGTAGGGCTGGTGCTCCCACATCCCTGACAGTACAGACAAGTCACAACTCGGAGATCCATCTTGGAGTCCTGAGATTTAAAAACATTTCAGGCAGACAGCAGGACAGTGGCATCAATTGCCCCTCCAATTCCCCATGGTAACTTTGTACAGCAGGGAGGTATGGCTATGCAACACAGGATGTGGACTGGCATTTCAATTTTAAAAATCAAGAGGTGCATGTCACGCTTGCCGAGTGTAGCAAACGTGCCGAGGTGCGTTCAGACCTATGTGCATCTGAAGCAGAACAAAAACACAAGAAAAGAGGGGCACCGGGTATACTAAAACAACAGGAGGCCGTGGAAATAGTTAGAGGGGTAGATGGCACCTCTTAACCTCACCTGCAACTGTTCTCTCTCCTCACCAGTCCCTATACTGTCTCCGCAACTGTTGCCGAACAGGAACCTGGGATCCTTGGAAGACCCTATATTAACCCTGACTAGTGAGGGGCAGGTGAGGTTCACTAGACCTCACCACTGCACTAACAACACTCCGGGGAAGTAAATACAAACGGGGAAAATTTACAACCAAAAGGATATTGCCTGAGCACAGGAACTTGACTTTTAGAACCTTCCTCAAAGGCGGCCAGGACACAAATAACTATATCTACTGGGATAAGGCACTATTTAAGCCTGAAAGGCGTGACTACTTGGTAAATGCAGCTGATCACTCAAAAAGGAACTGCTTAGGAAAAGCTGCAATAGCAAAACTGGCACTTAACCACTTCAGTACCAAGAGAAATGAAACCCATTTAAATGAAGAAAGCCAGATGAAAGGCTCCAGTCCAAAGGCTGTCTCTGGTCACAACATGCAAGGAGACGATTGTGACAGCGCATGAGTGACAGGATTAGGCCTCTAAAAAAAGAGAGAAAAGAGAGAAAAGAGAAGAGAGAAGGAGAGAGAGAAGAGAGAGGAGAGAGAAGAGAGAGGAGAGAGGAGAGAGGAGAGAGGAGAGAGGAGAGAAGAGAGAAGAGAGAAGAGAGAAGAGAGAAGAGAGGAGAGAGAGAGGGAAAAAGAGAGAGACGGAAAAAGAGAGAGGAGGGAGAGAGAGAGAAAAAGAGAAAAAGAGACTGAGAATAAGAGAGAGAAAAAGAGAGAGAGAAAAAGAGAGAGAGGGAGAGAGAGAAAAAAGAGAGACTGAGTAAAAAAGAGAGAGAGAGGGGGGAGAGAGAGAGAAGAGAGAGGGAAAAAGAGAGACTGAGAAAAAGAGAGAAGAGAAAAAGAGAGGGAGAGAAAGAGAAAAAGAGAGAAAAAAGAGAGGGGAGAAAGAAAAAGAGAGAGAGGAGAGGGAGAGAGAGGGAGAGAGAGAGAAAGAGAGAGAGAAGGAGAGAGAGAAGGAAGAAAGAGAAGAGGGAGAGAGAGAGAGAGAGGGGGAAAAAGAGAAAAAGCGAGACTGCGAAAAAGAGAGATAGAGAAAAAGAGAAAAAGAGAGAGAAAGCGAAAAAAAAAGAGAGAAAGAGAGAGGGAGAGAGAGAAAAAAAGAGAGATAGAGAGAAAGAGAGAGAAAGAGAGAGAGAGCATTGCAGCCTCATTCTGTGAACTGCTCCGATTTCAGAGGTGTGTCCCGCGGCTCACAGCTGATGTCCGGCTCCTCCCCTCAGTGCATAATTAAATTATAATTATAAATAAATAAATAATTATAATTTAAAACAAATTACATTTTTTACTGGGATGGCCAGGATTTGAACTCGTGACCTAATGCTTCTTAGACGGGAGCTCTATCAATTGAACCACTGGCTCTAATGAGAAACATAGGCAGATTTGGTAATCTTGACGTCTACATTGCAGAGTGAAGTCTGGTGACAGCGCAGCTCACATCAGGTGCTACATGAAGAGGACACAGAGCGATCGAGTTATACGGGGCTCCCTGTCATCTTCATGTAGCAGAGCTGACAGTGTCGTGTGGATTACTTCGGACCTGGATTGTTATTTGGGGATTTTAATAAAAAGGTAAATGAGGGTTTTTTTGTTTTTTATTCCAAATAAAGGATTTTTCGCTGTGTGTTTCTTTACTTTCACTTACAGTTTAATCATGGGAGGTGTCTCGGGGAGACGCCTGGCATGATTAACTCCTTATTACCCCGATTGCCACTGCACCAGGGCAATTCGGGATGAGCTGGGTAGAGTCCCGGGACTGCCGCATCTAATGGATGTGGCAATTCCGGGCGGCTGCTGGCTGATATTGTTAGGGTGCTGGGCTCCCCATAACGTGGCTCTCTCCATCCTGACAATACCAGCCTTCAGCCGTGTGGCTTTATCCTGGCTAGTATCAAATATGGGGGAAACCGCATTTTTTTTTAAAATTTATTTATTTTACTGCACGATATAGAGCCGCCTGCCGGCGGCTGTGATTGGTTACAGTGAGACAGCTGTCACTCATCGTGGGGGCGTGTCTGACTGCAACCAATCATGGACATCAGTGGGCAGGGAAAGCACGGAATAACTATTTGAATAATGAAGCAGCAGCAGTTTTCAAAAGAGGACAAGCCGCTGGAGATTTGTGACAGCCGTGGAGCGAGACGCCCGTGATCAGTGATTAGGAAAGAGAGAGGGATAGTGCTGGGGACGCAGGACACATGCAGATACGAAAGGTGCGCACATACTTACTGTGAAAAGCCACGCTTTTGGTGCTCGAACCGTTCTCGAACGTAACTCGAACTGCCGAGCTTTTACCAAATCGTTCGAGTTCGTCGAACGACTCGAACACCCCCCAAAATCACTCGAACATGAAATTGGCGAACCTTGAACATCGCTCATCTCTACTGATTACATCCAATTATGATAGGCTGGGACTTTAACTTGTTCTGGGACTTGTGGGTGAAGTGGGGGATTCCCTGATGCCCGGATCACCCCTAAAGAAGCCCCATCACAGCCAGTGTCTGATGGGTTTCCCTTCTGTGTGCTTGTGGGTGATGGGGAAGAGATAGTTTCCCCTGAAGCCCACATTCCTGAGCTAGGGGTGACTGGAAAAATTTGGGGTCTGCCCAACTTAGGAACCTAACTCTAAAGATGCATTTGACAGACCCACCAGGACCATTGGGGCACTCGGAACCGGGCCGTTTCAGGTTGAGAGGTCACGGTGGCAGGGCCCGACTCCGTGACTTTGGTGGTGTCATTTAAAATGGGGGATATTATTATTTGCAGGGGATAATGAGTCATGATGCCACCTGTGGTATTCGTCAACGTATAGCCGACGCTGTAGGACGGGACCGCTGGGGCAGAGGGTGATGCAGCAATGATGGTACAGCTCCCCACAGGTGGAGCTGGGCCCCAGGGCAGAATGAGTAGTCTCTAGTGGATGAGGTGTTTTGGATAGCACGGGGCTGGCGGCGCAGACAACGAATCTAGAACACAGCGGGATGCAGTCATTAGCTCTTTACTCACAGTTGTCAGTTCTAGATTATTACAGGCGGCTGGTCAAATGCTACCCTTGGTGTTGTGAATGTTAGTTATGTCTTGGCTGCTGGGAGGCTCCCTCTGGTGGCCAGGAAGGGTTTGGACAGAGACCAGGTGTGTTGTGCAGTGGGTGTTTCCTTTCCTAACTCTCTGCTTATTTAAGTCCTGGTCTGATTGCAGGCTGTTGCCGGATGTCAGTTGTTCTTTGTATCTCCAGCCTGCTTAATCCTGCTCTACACCACATCTTCCCCAGATAAGAGCTTGCTCTTTATTTATTGTCTGGTTCTTTTGCTTATCTGGGTTTGTCATTTGTTGTGGTTGGTTTCAGTTTATTTCCTTCCAGGGATTTCCCCCCTCAGTGGATTGTTGAGGAACTCCCTGCAGTTCTGTGTGGAGTTTAGCTCCTTTGGGTCCATGTGTTTATGGCTTGTTGATTTTGTTATGATTCTTGTTTTCTGTTCATTGGTATGACAAGGGCACCTGGTATAGGACGGAGTTCAGATTGTGCGATCTGAGGACCTTTTTGTACTATCAGGAAGTTGGTATTTTGCAGGGTTTTTCTCTGGCCACCATCAGTCCCTTTCCTGTCCTTTCCTATTTTAGTCAGTAGGGCCTCACCTTTTGCTAATCCTGTCATCTGTGTATTGTGTTTTTCCTATATCACCGCAGTCTTTGAATGTGGGGGGCTTGCTATTCTTGTCTATTTTCTGAGGCAGAGAGTTATTCATCTTTCCTACCTTTAGGATAGTTAGTTCTCCGGCTGGGTTCGCGGTGCACAGGATGTTAGTTCACCCCTCGGCTACTTCTAGTTGTGTTGGTTAGTAAGGGGATGGCGGCCAGATTAGTTGCCAAGGCTCTTGTCACCTTTTTGCCAATGATTTGTGGTGGTCTTCCATGGTTCCGGATCATAACAGTACATCCGGCCTAACAAATTTAAAGGGTACTCTTAAGAAGGAAGAAAAAAAAAAAGGTGCTGAGAAAATTTTTTATTTTGGTGTTTTTCCTCTTCTTCTTTGGGTTCTGTGGAAGATTCCTTTTTTCTAGCATGGATGAATTGGGTGAGCGTGTTGCTCATCTTGATGCTAAGGTTCGTCATATAGAGTCTTATCTTGCACAGACTCCCCTTGCAGAGCCTAAGATTCCTGTTCCTGAATTTTTTTCGGGAGATAGGGCGAGATTTTTGAGCTTCAAAAATAATTGTAAATTATTTTTTGACCTGCGCCCTAAGTCCTCAGGGAATCCCGTACAGCAGGTTAAGATTGTCATCTCCTTGCTGCGTGGTGACCCTCAGGACTGGGCCTTCTCTTTAGCCTCTGATGATCCGATTCTCAATGATGTGGACTCCTTTTTTCAGGCCTTGGGATTATTATATGACGAACCCAATATTGTGGACCAAGCAGAAAAGGTCTTGTTGTCCTTAACTCAGGGTTTGGATTCTGCAGAAACTTTTTGTCAGAAATTTCGTAAGTGGGCGGTCCTTACCAAATGGAATGATGATGCGCTTGCGGCTCTTTTTCGCAAGGGTATTGCGGATGCTGTGAAAGATGTAACGGTAGGATTTCCCGTCCCTTCTGGTCTTGATGCCTCTATGACCTTGGCCATTCAGATTGATAGGCGTTTACGTGAGCGCAGGAAGATACCTGCTGGTTTTGTGCCTGTGGAACAGCCTTTGGAGCCTATGGAGTGTGATGGGGGTCTTTTCTAATTCTAGTCGGCAGGGGTTCAGACGGAAGAATAGACTGTGCTTCTATTGTGGAGATGCTTCTCATAACATCTCTGTCTGCCCTAAACGTGAAAGGAGATTGGCTACTTCTGTTACTGTGGGTTCTTTTGTCTGTCACATTGATTTGCTCGTTGTCTTCCTTTTCTGCATTTGCCTTTGTGGACTCAGGGGCAGCGCTCAATTTGATGGATTTTGGGTTTGCTAGGGATTGTGGTTTCCCCATGGTTCCTTTGCAAACTCCTATTCCTTTAAGGGGCATTGATGCTACCCCTTTGGCAGAACATAAACCCCAATTTTGGACCCAGGTGCCTATGAGAGTTGCACCAGCGCATCAGGAGACTTGTACATTGTTAGTATTGCATAATCTACAGGATACCTTGGTACTGGGATTTCCGTGGTTGCAGACCCATAATCCGGTTCTTGACTGGAGATCCTTGTCGGTAGCTAGTTGGGGTTGTCAAGGTTTGCATCAGGACCTTTCTGTGTCGTCCACGTCTGCTCAGGCAGTTGATGTTCCGGCTTTCTTGTCTGATTTCCGTGATGTATTTAATGACCAGGAATCTGATTCTCTGCCCCCCACACCGGGACTGTGACTGTGCCATTGAGCTGGTGCCCGGTTGTAAATTTCCCAAGGGGCGAATTTTCAACTTGTCTGTGCCCGAACATGATGCCATGCGGTCATACATCAGAGAATCATTGGAGAAGGGGCACATTCGGCCCTCATCTTCTCCTTTGGGTGCCGGCTTCTTCTTTGTTGCTAAGAAAGATGGTTCGTTGAGGCCTTGTATTGATTACCGTCTTCTTAATAAAATTACGGCCAAATATCAGTACCCTTTGCCTCTGATGTCTGATCTGTTCTCTAGAGTGAAGAGTGCCAAATGGTTAAAGAAACTGGATCTCAAGGGTGCGTATAATCTCATCCGTATTAAGGAGGGTGATGAATGGAAGACGGCTTTTAATACTCCTGAGGGGCATTTTGAGTACCTAGTGATGCCTTTTGGGCTCACTAATGCACCCTCCGTCTTCCAGGCCTTCATGAATGATATTTTTCGGGACCTTATTGGTAAATTTTTGATTGTGTATTTGGATGACATCTTGATTTTTTCTGATGATTGGGACTCTCATGTTGGGCAAGTATGGGAGGTTTTTCAGATACTTAAGGATAATGCACTGTACATTAAGGGGTCAAAGTGCCTCTTTGGGGTGCAAAGGATTTCCTTTTTGGGCTTCATCCTGTCACCCTCCGCTATTGAAATGGACCCGGTTAAGATTCAGGCTATTTACGACTGGGTGCAACCGACTTCTCTAAAATCCCTGCAGCGGTTTTTGGGGTTTGCTAATCTTTACCGTAAATTTATAGCGAATTTTTCTGCCATTGTCAAACCTCTGACAGATTTGACAAAGAAGGGAGCTGATGCTGAGCATTGGACCCCTGAGGCGATTGTGGCCTTCCAGGAGCTTTAAAGGCGATTCACTTCTGCCCCAGTTCTGCAGAAACCTGATGTGTCTCGCCCATTTCAAGTTGAGATCGATGCCTCAGAGATCGGAGCAGGAGCTGTTCTGTCTCAACGAGATGCTACTTCGGGTAAACTTAAGCCCTGTGCCTTTTTCTCTCGGACGTTTGCTCCTTCTGAACGGAATTATGATGTGGGGAACCGGGAATTATTGGCTATGAAGTAGACATTTGAAGAGTGGAGGCATTGGTTGGAGGGGGCTAGGCATCAAGTTGTGGTGCCTACAGACCACAAGAATCTCATCTAATCTGGAATCAGCCAAGAGGTTGAATCCTCGGCAGGCCAGGTGGGCTTTGTTTTTTACCCGGTTTAATTTTGTGGTCTCTTTTTTGCCGGGCACCAAGAATGTTAAGGCCGATGCCCTTTCCAGGAGTTTCTGCGCTGACTCTTTGGAGGTTGTCGAACCGTCTACTATCCTGAATGATGGTGTAGTTCTCTCGGCCATTTCGCCTGATCTGCGGTTGGCACTGGCGGAATTTCAGGGGGATAAACCTGAGAGATGTCCTACAGGGAAACTGTTTGTCCCAGACCAATGGAGAGACCGAGTTGTCTCTGAGGTTCGTTGCTCTGTTTTGGCGGGTCATCCTGGCATTTTTGGTACTCGGGATGTTGTGAGACGCTCTTTTTGGTGGCCTTCCCTGTCCCGAGATGTCCGTTGTTTTGTGCAGTCGTGTGGAGTTTGTTCTAGGTCCAAGCCCTGTTGTTCACGTTCTAGTGGGCTATTATTGCCTTTGCCTGTACCTAAGAAACCTTGGACGCACATCTCTATGGATTTTATTTCAGAGCTTCCCGTCTCTCAGAAAATGACTGTGATTTGGGTGATCTGTGACAGATTCTCCAAGATGGTCCACTTGGTTCCCCTATCTAAGTTGCCGTCTTCATCAGAGTTGGTGCCTTTGTTTTTCCAACATGTTGTCCATTTGCATGGTATTCCCGAAAACATTGTTTCTGACAGAGGGGTGCAGTTTGTATCCAGGTTTTTGAGGATTTTTTGCTCCAAATTGGGTGTTCAGCTGTCTTTCTCCTCGGCGTTTCATCCTCAGACCAACGGTCAGACTGAAAGGGCTAACCAGACCCTGGAGACCTATTTACGGTGTTTTGTTTCTGCGGATCAGGATGACTGGGTTTCGTTTTTGCCTTTGGCTGAATTTGCCCTTAACAATAGAGCTAGCTCTACCACGTTGGTGTCCCCCTTTTTCTGCAATTTTGGGTATCACCCTAGGTTCCTCTCGGGGGCAGCTTGAGGCATCTGACTGTCCGGGGGTGGATTTGGTGGTCAACAGAATGCAGCAGATTTGGGGGCAGGTAGTGGATAAATTGTTTCAGTCCCAAGAAACTGCCCAAAAGTTTGCCAACCGGTGTCGGACTGTTGGTCCCCGGTTTAAAGTAGGGGACATGGTGTGGTTGTCCTCTAAAAATATTTCTATGAGAGTTCCGTCTCCTAAATTTAAGCCCAGATTTATTGGACCTTATAAGATTTCGGAGATTATTAATCCTGTATCTTTCCGTTTGACTCTGCCTGCGTCATTTAAGATTCACAATGTCTTCCATAAGTCCTTCTTGAAGAAACATGTGGAGCCGGCAGTTCCTGCAGCAGCGCCTCCTGACCCTGTTTTGGTACAAGGGGATCTGGAGTATGAAGTTGAAAAAATTCTGGATTCCCGTCGCAGTAGGCGTCAGCTTCAGTACCTTGTGAAATGGAAGGGTTATGGGCAGGAGGATAACTCTTGGGTTGTGGCTTCTGACATTCATGCGGACAGGTTGGTTCCCGCCTTCCATCATGCTCATCCCGAGCGACCCGGTGGCGTGGGTGAGGGTTCGGTGACCCCTCCTCAAGGGGGGGGTACTGTTGTGAATGTTAGTTATGTCTTGGCTGCTGGGAGGCTCCCTCTGGTGGCCAGGAATGGTTTGGACTTGGACCAGGTGTGTTGTGCAGTGGGTGTTTCCTTTGCTAACTCTCTGCTTATTTAAGTCCTGGTGTGATTGCAGGCTGTTGCCGGATGTCAGTTGTTCTTTGTATCTCCAGCCTGCTTAATCCTGCTCTACACCACATCTTCCCCAGATAAGTGCTTGCTCTTTATTTATTGTCTGGTTCTTTTGCTTATCTGGGTTTGTCATTTGTTGTGGTTGGTTTCAGTTTATTTCCTTCCAGGTATTTTCCCCCTCAGTGGATTGTTGAGGAACTCCCTGCAGTTCTGTGTGGAGTATAGCTCCTTTGGGTCCATGTGTTTGTGGCTTGTTGAATTTGTTATAATTCTTGTTTTCTGTTCATTGGTATGACAAGTACACCTGGTATAGGACGGAGTTCAGATCGAGCGATCTGAGGGCCTTTTTGTACTATCAGGAAGTTGGTATTTTGTAGGGTTTTTCTCTGGCAACCATCAGTCCCTTTCCTGTCCTTTCCTATTGTAGTCAGCGGGGGCCTCACCTTTTGCTAATCCTGTCATCTACCTGTGTATTGTGTTTTTCCTATATCACCGCAGTCTTTGAATGTGGGGGATAAGTTATGCACACCAGTGACTATGTAAGGGGAATACATGTAATTGCAGAAACTGCTGCGTGAACACTGACTTGAAAAATCCAATAGCTATATGTAAGAGTGAAAATGTGAAAAATGGAATCTGCATTACTGCCATGAACATATGAATCAAGAGAAATTTAGCTACTGAATTGATCAATGCAATAGACCCCAACACTACGCCAAAGTATTTCTCTACGTTGGGGTCCCTAGCTTGTGTGTGTCCTCTCATGCAGTTAAAAAACTTACCGTGTATGGGAAGCTGAGACCCAGGCTATATATACGATGTGGATTGGCAATAGGTGTGTATGGGGAGGGTTCCCAAACGAAAAACAACTAACAAATATAATACATAAATAGTCTGGGTCTCAGCTTCCCATACACGGTAAGTTTTTTAACTGCATGAGAGGACACACACAAGCTAGGGACCCCAACGTAGAGAAATACTTTGGCGTAGTGTTGGGGTCTATTGCATTGATCAATTCAGTAGCTAAATTTCTCTTGATTCATATGTTCATGGCAGTAATGCAGATTCCATTTTTCACATTTTCACTCTTGCATATAGCTATTGGATTTTTCAAGTCAGTATTCACACAGCAGTTTCTGCTATTTCATGTATTCCCCTTACATAGTCACTGGTGTGCATAACTTATCTCCCCATAGTGATGTTTTTTTAGGTTTTTTTTAGGTTTTTTGCACCCAGTTCAGACTTAGAATGGTGTTCCAAACGTTATTCCTTATTTGTATGTGGGGGGCTTGCTATTCTTGTCTATTTTCTGAGGCAGAGAGTTATTCATCTTTCCTTCCTTTAGGATAGTTAGTTCTCCGGCTGGGTTCGCGGTGCACAGGATGTTAGTTCACCCCTCGGCTACTTCTAGTTGTGTTGGTTAGTAAGGGGATGGCGGCCAGATTAGTTGCCAATGCTCTTGTCACTTTTTGCCAATGATTTGTGGTGGTCTTCCATGGTTCCGGATCATAACACTTTGGAGTGTTGAGTCCTGCGGTGACGGAATCCAGCCAATCCCCAGGTAATTTGGAGGCACATAGCCGGAGTCCTTTTCTGTGTCCCTCTCTTAGTAGTCTTCCTGCGTTGGCTTCGCCCTCCAACGCTGCGCCTCCCACCTAGTGCCCTGAGCCAGTGTCCGTGGACCATGCTTGGGAGGCTCCTCTACCCTAACCCCTAGCCCTCTATGGTTACCTTTTCAGCGGATTCGTGTGTGGCTGTGGGTTGGGCACATGAAGATACCTCAGCCTCCGGTTTGCTAGCTGAGCCTGGTTGTTCTCCACTAATCTGGGGACTGGTTATCTCTTGCAGCATAGTCCCTCCACACCATTGTGTTGGATGTGGATGGGAGCCCACGGTTGGGTTTCCCACTGCCCATGACTCTAGGACCCCTTCTTCCTTTTTTTCTGATCTTCCCTCCTTGTCCTAGGATGAGCTCCTCCGGCTCCAGTCCTCAGGACCTCTCTCCTCTGTGTCACACTTCTTTCTCCACTCCGTTCTAACTAGTTCCACCCACTAACCACCCCCACCTCCAGACTGGCTCCGGGACTGTGCTCTCCCATAGGAGCAATTTTGCCCTAACCTTGGCCTGAAGTGGTTTGTGTCTATACTAAGAGCGTGTGTGTAAACATCAGCCTGTGTCCCCCTCCTTACCAGGGAATGGGGTACAACACCTCTGGCTGAGCTGCAGTATCTCTGGGGCGACTGGACCCTCAGGGGCGTCACACATTCAACAATGTAACCATCATAAAGGGGGAACCTCAGAAACCAGGGACCGACACGATATTTCCATATTTCATGATGAGTGGGGACTTATTGTACCAGGTTACCAAGGTGTGAGAACAAATAATTGAGCAGTTATTGGTACCAGGGCCCTATAGGCATAAGCTGCTGGATGGTGGCATTGGTGGGATCAACAGAGCACAGCCCAATGGAGATCCACCAACAGAGTGAGTACAGAAACTGGACCGCATCTAGTCTACAGGAGAGATCCAGAGATCAGGGCCTGAGCTACCAGGGACTGACTAAAGAGGCCTTAATTGATCTACTGGTGGTGGGTGCGAGCCAGTCCACCTCCTCCCAGATGTCTAATGGACAAGCAATGGAGATGGTGACCCCCACCCCAAAAAAATAGTGGTTGGTGTGGTACAAAGAAGAGATGGAGGTTCTGGGCCCAGATGTATCTCAGGAGTAAAAGTAGAAGGCTGCTCGCCGAGCTCAGAAGAGACAAAAAGCAATGGAGCCTAAAAAAAGAGGCAAGAAGTAATGTGAGTTGGAGTGTAAACCCAGGGATCTGGTAGCCTGTATGGATTACACGGGTGGACTACAAGCCGTTTGATGAGGCTTTCAGAGATGGGAAGGGGTTCTTCAAAGTCTTTGAGCAGCAGTGTGCCGTGATGGAGGTGCTCCACTCTGGCTGGATGCGTTTGTTAGTGAGACTCCTGAACGGAAGCCTGCTGGAGGCTTATTGCACCATTGACTCACAACAGAACTGGGATTATAATATTGTAAAGCGGACTATCCTGGATTACCATGCCATCACCTCAGACTCACATAGGGCACAGTTCCGAGACCTCCCATGCACCACGAGGGGATCTTTAGGATGTATGCACATAAGATGTCCCTGGCAATGGCAGAACAATTTTTTGCCAAGTGTCCCTTAGAAATTCAAGAATGGGTCGAAGAGCTCCTGCCGAACACCTTGGATAGAGCTGCAGCTCTAGACGATGAGGTCTTTACTATTTGACCTCAATGGAGGAGGCATCTGGAAAATAAACCACAGCCAGCTCCTGTACCCTCTGGTTATAACTGTCCATCCACCCAGCCATAGGCCGATGACAACCATGGCTCAAAACCCCAGGCCTCAACAGTATTGACCACAATATGGGGGAATCACTGAGACGAGAGGTTATCGGTGCGGGCAACCTGGGCACCTGCAAATCAGTTGTCCCTCAAAGACTTGGATGGAGCCCCATGCATCCCCACCTCATCTGGTGCATCTTGTGCACTCCATCCTGCCTGAGGAAGAGTTACCAGCATCCCCACTGAGCAGGACTGCCGACCAATGCACTATCGATACCCCTTTTGGAGTGTATGGGCCCCGGTCTTTGTCCCCAAACTACCCAGAATGAAGGCAACACCACCTGCAGGATGTATTAATCGATGGATAGAAAGTGTCGGGATTTAGGGACACTGGGGCATTCCTAACAATCGCTGACCCCCATGTTGTTTAATGTGAGGCAATTCATAAGGGCCTTGCAATCCCTATTGCACTGGCAGGGGGAGCTTGCAAATATATATCGCAAGCTTCTGTGTGTTTGGATTATGGTTATGGGGAAAAACTGTGCTGGATTGGAGCTTTGGGAAACAACATTGGGGAGTTACAGTGTCCCGACCACAACCCCAATCGTGGAAGTAATCCGCCCCCTGCTACTACATTGGCAGAGTCTTGGGACAGAGAGGAGTTTAGAAAAGAGGCCAAAGGCTGCCAAGGTAGTGTCACCCTCTGTTTAAGGGCAAAAGCTGTGTATGTGGGTGATAATGGAGGCTGCTTCACCCGAGAAAAGGGATTGTATTATCGCATAACAAAAGTCAGTGGCAATGACAGCCCAGAGGCATTGACCAGGCAACTCATTGTCCCCCAGAAGTACAGGACACAGCTACTCCAACTGACCCATGACATCCCTTTGGCTGGGCATCAAGGAGGAAAAGGATTGAAACGAGACTCACTTAAATTTTTTACTGGCCTGGCATCTCGCAGTCGGTAACCCATTATTGCCTCACCTGCAATGTGTGCAAGTGTGGCATCCAGGAGCCAAACACAAAGTACCTCTACAACCCCTGCCCACAATTGAAGAACCATTTCTTATATATGTATATATGTATGTAGGTATATGATCCTCCTGAATTGTAAAGCGCTACGGAATATGTTGGCGCTATAGAAATAAAGATTATTATTATTATTATTATTTCAATGTGTAGCTGTGGACATCATAGGACCTCTGGCCCACCCCAGTTGGTCAGGGAAAAAATACATCCTGACAGTGGTGGACTATGCAACTCGGTATCCTGAAGCCATGGCCCTGTCCAGTATTACAGCCGTAAAGGTAACTGAGGTTCTTATTACCATCTTTATCTGGGTAGGGTTCTCCAGTGAAATATTATGGCTTCAACGGAATCAGTTTGTCAGACTTTGTCGAGTCCCTCTGGCATACCTGTCGAGTTCGAGCCATTCGCACCACTCCATACCACCCGCAGAGCAATTAACTATGTGAACGCTTTAATGGAACTCAAATATTATGCTGCGGGCTTTTGCTAAGTTTGAAAAGGACTGGTAAAAATACCTGCCACATCTCCTCTTCACCTATCGGCAGGTTCCCCAGGAGTCCACAGGGTTCTCTCCCTTTGAACTACTCACTTTTCTAAAGAAACACTGGAAAGGAGATGTCTCAGACACCGGAGTGCCTGTCCTTCCCTATGCCCTGGAGTTCCCAGACCGTCTCACCCAGCTCGCTACCTCGGCTAAAGAACACCAGCAAATGGCCCAGTCCAAACACAAGACCTGCTATGACCGTAAAGCCAGGACCCAGGAATTTATAGAAGGACAACAGCTCATGCTTATTGCTTCCCCTGCCAACAAGCTTCAAGCAATGTGGGAAGGTCCTTATCAGGTTGTCAAGAAAATTAATTACACTAACTACATCATTGCCTTGGACCCTAGTGGTTGACGAAAAAAACCGTCCACATCAATATGCTGAAAGAATATCATGACGAATCTCTGCCTGTTCTAGCCGTCTGCCACCCCCCTTGTGATAATGCCGAGGACGAGTATCTCCCAGATCTTCTTCAGGTCGCCCAAGAGGGAGAATCCCTGGAACATGCGCCCCTGGGCTCACATTTATTGGATATACAAAAGGACGATGTTTTCTCTGTACTAAGACCAAGGGCTTCTGCTTTCTCCTCAAAGCCAGGGTGGACTACTCTCACCAGCCAACATGTGGAAACCTCCAAACAACGCCCCATCCTCAGGCCAACCTACCCCTACTGCTGTCCAAGGAACTAACGACAGTTGAGCAATGTGGACTAGGTCTAGAGGGCCTCAAAACCATCCAACCTGTCGCTGCTTACCCCTAGATATAATGATTAGGCCTGAGGAGGACAATGAGACAGTAAGATTCATCCTTTGTGAGACACTGGTGCTGAGGCCAGCACCCCAGAGAGGCTTGGAGAAAATCTGATTACCCTGGAATAGGCTGCTGGAGGAGTGCAACGCATCCCCGGGACATTTATACTGGTACTGGACTATATCCGTGTTCCTGGATTATTTTACCCTCTGTGTTGTGGATTGTGTTATGGATCATCTGGTTTTCATGTAATAAATGTTCTTGGGAGTGTTCACTCATCTCTCTCTCTGGTCATTTTGTGATACCGGAGAAGGATCCCTTGAGAAACACACATAAGGCATTAACAAGATACCGTGCGTTTTTTAGGTGTGTTTTATGAACTCACCTTTTGAGGCTGTCAGACCACATTGCCTGTAGGGCTTATCGGCAATGTTTTAGCTGCTGCAGCTCCACTGATTGAAAGAAAATAAAAATAAAGTAGATATTCTTCAAAAGAGGTATGTAGGTATGCTGCGAGGCTGGTGAAGATATTCCAGGAAGGTGATAAATGAGAATCAAATGAAGTTAATTTTGGAATATCTGCTTTCTGGAATTTCTTCCCCAGCAGCGCAGGACACCCACATTCCAATTTTGAAAAATAAGTTTGCGAGAGTTGGGGTTACTGGCGTGCCCATCTCGGTGCCTTCTACTTGGTGAAGTCATTCACCATTAAAATGAAATGCTTTATGCTCAACCTAAGACTTTTAGATACTTATTCCAGTAATGCCAAAACTACATTTGGACCACTGGGATTAAATGATGGCAATGGCCTCACTCCTGTATTGACTAATTAAAGGTATAGCATTCTATAAATATCATATTGAGCTTTGATACATTTTGCTTATGTACTATATGTATATTATTTTAATATTATTTGTATATATTTGTGATGTAATATCAATGAGGGGGATTAACTAGAGAAAAAAATATTCTAAAACATATATTATATTAAATGTGCATTTAAACATACCAACAAAATGCAAAACCTGAACAAAACCAATCAGGAATTAGTTAAAAAGTGGTTTACGCAAAAATGTCCTAGATTATGCGTAGGCAAAAGACTGGAGAGATATGTGTCCAAAAGTGATGTGTAAATCTGTCTGTAAAGAGGCCCTAGGGATGAGCCCCCCTGCCGGGGAGGTTGGCACCCTAAGAAGTGATAGTGGAGCCCACGGCCAACGTAAGCTCGCCCTAGAAAATCCCTGTAAGTCCCAAGCCAGAAATTCACAGTTACACCACCACAGCAATCATTACTAAATTAAAAAGACAAAACTCTGCTGGGTATGGGACCACTGGACGGCCGTGTGGTGTGGCCCCAGGTGCTCATTTCAAGGGCCCCATATTAGTTGCATGTTGTGCTCCCATTGGATGCACTGTCAATCAACGCTCCAAGCTCCATCTCCTTAACCTGAAGATGGTTCGCTGATAGTTCTCATCATGGAGGACTGAATCCATCCCCAGTTAAGGGTGGTCATCCTCGGACTGATCAGGGCTGAATTTCTTCTTTCCTGCATTTCATTGACAACTAGCGGAAAAAGCTGAGCTATAAACGTCACATTTATTAGATGTGGATGAAGGTGCCCATAAGCGAGTCCACTGCCCAGCAGGACAAATTGCTCATATGTGAGAAGATGGAAGATTTCCAAGGATACATGAAAGGGAACCCTGACGAGGAGCCGCAGCTTGGAAGAGACCAACCAGATTGTGGCTCCTCGTAAACTCTCGGACGGCAGGAAATAATCAAAAGCCTAAAGCCCCAGTAAATATTTCATCAGGAAAGTCTTGCTATTCTAAAGAAGATGATAAAATTACTGATGGAAATATCTGCATTTGGGAAATATCCTGCTGCTATGACTGCAGTGATCAGCTGAGAATATAACATCCCGCGTGTCCAGGTAAAAGTAGGATCTGCCCGATGCCAATGTCACATGGTGTCTGGCTCAAATCTCGCCGAATGTAAGGCCTACATCTGACACTGTACACAGCAGAGTCAGACACTCCACACAATACAGCTTTCGAGTTGCACAGACAGGCTCGGGCGTCAACCAGCTGTGCTCTTGTTAGTAATTTACAGGAGTTACATTCTGCTAGCCTGTGGATTACTGCTGGAGTCACATGATGCAGGAGACCTATAACAGTCTGTCATGCCTTCATAGAAATGCATATAATTATTTTATTATGCCAAGTAATAAGATTACATTTAGTAATTGACATTGATACTGTCCACTTGTCCAGTGATATCCAACAGCGCCATCTGTTGACAATGTTGTCTTACTGCAGTTAGTTTAATGTTTCACTGGTTACTGTGCAATGAAAATTGTCCTACCAAGGCTTATGTAGTTACCCATCAGACCTTGCATAGGCTCTGCCCCTTCTTCTTCAGCAGCCATTTCAGTTACATGAACACACACATTCTGCATGCTGAATATCTCTCCAGATCTCTGCTCCTTATGTTTGCCTCTACATAGCACAGTCGGTGAGTTATGATCCCCTGGTTAGGGCTCATCAAAATTATAATGTAGTTGGTCTGTTCTGCAAGTATTATCCTGTCATTAGCTAATATGTATTCGCCATGTAGTGCATTTACCCTGCATGTCCTGTATCAAATGGAATGCTATGTAACTCAGATATGTTGTATGTTGTACTTAGTATTTTCATTTATTTCTTGTAGTTTTACACTGATCTCATTAATAAAAGTTGTAAAGGACCCCCAGCGTCCGAGTCAATGCATTGATGGGAAAGAGTTAAGCTGTCTGTCAACTCGTCTTCCAACGCACAGATTGAGGGTGCCAGAATAGTAAAACGACTGCTATTAACGGGGTTGAAGCATAGACGCCGACTTCTATCAGAGAGCAGTCAAGCCGCATACAGACACCATGTCAGATAGAGGATCTGAAGTTTATGTAACACGCTCCCATGTAAGCTCGTCAGCTTCAAGGAAGTCTGTGAGCAGCGCTGCAATTGCCACCGCCAGGGCGAAGGCGGAAGCCGCCAAAGTGAGAGCTGCCTTTGCTGAACAAGAGTTGAAATTAAAGACAGAAAAAGCACGTCTAGAAGCCGACCTTGCAAAACTTGCTGTAGACACAGAAGCAGCAGCAGCAGAAGCTGAAGTACAGGCTTTAGAAGAAGCAGCACGCAGCGACAGTAAAAGTTTCAGGTTAAGGCTCGGACCCGAACTCAGTCATCGGGATATCTCACAACGCACTTCAGACTACGTGCTAAAGCATACCGCATCAGATGACCGTCTACATTCAGCTCCAAGAGAAAGACTTAATCCTGCCATTCAGCCATCAACCTTCATTCAACAAACATCCCATGTTAAGCATGAAGGTAATTCCGTCCACCTAACACCATCAGTGTCACCTGCACCCAAGTTTGTAGATTCCTATTACACAGCGAACCGTCCCAAAATGGAGGACCCCGATGGTGACTATCATGGCGACAACGTATTTGATGGCAACAATAACTCACTGGGACCTCATCATAGCAACATGTATCAGGACCACCCTCTCAGAAATCAAGAGCTACCAGATTTCCTCAAGTTCTTCGCACGCCGTGAGTTACTCACCAAAGGTCTTTTAAAGTTTAACGACCGTCCTGAAAGTTACAGAGCGTGGAGAGCTTCCTTCAGAAACGCCACGGCCGGCCTGGACATCTCTGCCAATGAAGAGATCGATCTCTTGGTCAAGTGGCTAGGAAACGAATCAGCAGAACATGCAAAACGCATCAGGGATATCAGCATCAACCACCCGAGCAAAGGTTTGTGCCTGTTATGGGAGAGACTTGATGAGTGCTATGGCTCTTCAGAGAGGATAGAAGAATCCCTCTTCAAAAGGTTGGAGGACTTTCCCAAGATCTCTAATAAGAGCTTTCACATGCTAAGAGAATTGAGCGACCTCTTGGTAGAACTCCAAGTCGCCAAGTTTGAAGGAGACCTGCCAGGCCTCGCGTCCCTAGATGCAGCCAGAGGTATTAAACCCATAGTGAATAAGTTGCCTTACAGTCTGCAAGAGAAATGGTTGAACCGGGGTTCAGATTACAAACAACGTCACAACGTGCCGTTTCCTCCATTCCATGTCTTCGTAGATTTTGTGCGCCAGCAAGCCAAGATCAGGAATGATCCCAGCTTTGACCTTTCCACCGCAGATCCCATCAACCCACGAACAGGTAAGCCTGCTCCAGTACGCAACCCTCGAGGCTCACCTATCACTGTACACAAAACTAATGTGTCTGCTACAGATTCATCACGCAAGACCCACAGTACAACAGAACCTGAAGGGTCACTAACAATTGACCCAGACAAAGAGTGCCCCCTACACAAAAGGCCTCACCCACTGCAACAGTGCAGGAGTTTTAGAGGAAAATCTCTTAAAGACCGTAGAATCTTCCTCAGAGAAAACAACATATGTTACAGATGTTGTGCATCCACATCTCACTTAGGTAGAGACTGCAATGCCAGTATCACTTGTTCGGAGTGTAACAGTCAAGAGCACAGCACAGCTCTACACCCAGAACCAGCCCCACAGAATTCCACGCACATCGACCGACTTACAGAGCACGGCGGGGAGGAGACAGAGAGTACACCTCCTGAAGTGTCACCCCAGTGCACTCAAGTTTGTGGAGAAGGTCTCACTAACAAATCCTGTTCAAAGATCTGTCTGGTTACAGTTTACCCTATGGGCTACAGAGAAAAAGCGGTTAAACTCTATGCTATACTCGACGACCAGAGTAATAGATCACTCGCCAGCTCAGCTTTCTTTGACATCTTTGGAATCAAGGGACTTAGCTGCTCCTACTCACTGAAAACATGTACAGGAGTGAGTGAAGAATCTGGCAGGAGGGCAACAGGTTATCAAATCGAATCCCTAGATGGGAAGACATCCTTACCCCTTCCTACATTAATCGAGTGCAATGCCATCCCGAACAATAGAGAAGAGATACCCACTCCAGAAGCGGCACTACACCATCCCCATTTGAGAAACATAGCGCATCTCATTCCTGCACTTAATTCTCAAGCCAAGTTGGTCCTTTTGCTGGGGAGAGACATCATCAGAGTTCACAAGGTGAGGAAACAGATAAACGGTCCTCATAACTCGCCCTACGCTCAGAAGCTAGATCTAGGATGGGTAGTTATAGGGGACGTCTGCCTCGGAAAAGTTCCCAAGCCGAACAACATCCAATCTCTCTACACGAACACATCGGAGAGTGGCCGTCCATCCTTTTTCCTACCCTGCCCCAACAAATTCCTAGTGAAGGAGAATCTCACCAATTCGGCACACTTAAATGGTGGGAAAGACAGATACGCCATGGATGAATTGTGCGACGGAGACAAAGATCATCTAGGGTGCGCTGTCTTTCAAAAGACCAAAGAAGATTATAAACTAGCCCATTCCATTGAAGATGAGACCTTCCTAGAGATAATGGATCAAGGATTTCACAAGGATGAAAACGACAGCTGGGTGGCTCCACTACCATTCAAGCCACAAAGACCCTGTCTTCCTAACAACAAAGAGATGGCACTAAAGCGCCTTACCTACTTAAAGCCAAGTTTCTCAAAGAAGCCAGAAATGGAGGTACATTTCTTTGCTTTCATGGACAAAATATTCAAAATACCAACCGACCAAAATCCTGCAGACCATGCGACCAGAGCGGTATCGGCACCACGCCTCAAAGACACTAACTGGCTAGTCGGACCTGCATTTCTGTATCAACCAGTACCCACTGCTCACGAGACACATACACATGAACTCTTCGAACCCGAATCAGATGTAGAGCTACAGCCTCAAGTTTCCACACTTAGCACAACGATCACCAACAGGCACCTTGATTCCAGCCGCTTCCTCAGATTCTCTACCTGGAGATCGGCCTACAGAGCCTTGACTTGCCTGATACATGTCATTAGATCCTTTAAAAACAGACAATCGAGACCAGCTCCATGCAAAGGCTGGCATCGTTGTCATAAAGCTTACACAGTGGAAGAGCTCACGCAAGCCAAACACGCAATCATCTGTTGTGTACAGCATGAAGCTTATACCCAGACTCTAGAGTCCCTCCGGAACCACAGAAGTGTCCCAAAAGATAGTCCCCTTAAAAAACTGGACCCGTTTGTGGATACTCAAGGACTGCTGAGAGTCGGGGGACGAATTTCAAATGCAAAGCTTGAAAATGACGAGTGTACTCCAATCATTGTTCCTCACGGCCATGTTGCTTTCCTGCTGGTTGAGCATTATCACGCACAGGTTAGACATCAAGGGCGCTTGATAACTGAAGGAGCCCTACGGGAAGCGGGTTTCTGGATAACAGGAGTTAAGCGACTTGTGAGTAGAGTCATCTTCAAATGTATCATCTGCAGGAAACTCCGTGGTTCTTGTCAATCCCAAAAAATGGCAGACCTACCAGCAGACTGTTTGAGTACCGAACCTCCTTTTACTAACGTGGGCCTCGATGTGTTTGGTCCCTGGTCAGTTGTCACACGTCAGACTAGAGGAGGACATGCAAACAGCAAGCGCTGGGCCGTCTTGTTCACATGTTTGAGTATTAGAGCCGTACAAATAGAAGTCATTGAGACAATGGACACATCTAGCTTCATAAATGCCTTCAGACGATTCATTTCTCTCAGAGGACATGTAAAGCATATACGCTCTGACAGAGGATCTAACTTTGTAGGAGCATGTGGTGAACTAAAGATTCCCTCAAATCTGGACATTAACCAAGTAGAAAGACGTCTTTCAGAACTAGGTTGTACGTGGACCTTTAACCCACCGCACTCATCTCATATGGGAGGTGTGTGGGAGCGCATGATCGGCATCGCTCGCAGAATCCTCGATTCCATCTTTCTGCAACTTGGTCCTTCGAAGCTCACTCATGAGACTCTAACAACCTTCATGGCCGAGGTAGTAGCTATAATGAACGCCAGACCACTGGTTCCCATATCCAATGACCCTGATGACCTATCTCTGCTCACCCCTTCAACTCTCCTCACCCAGAAGTTTAATGTGAGTATGCCGACTTCTGGAGAGTTTACTACAAAAGACTTGTACAAATCTCAATGGAAAAGAGTTCAAATGTTAGCAGACCTTTTCTGGACTAAGTGGAGAAAACAATATCTCTCTACATTACAGACAAGAGACAAATGGCAAGATAGTAGACCCAACATGAAACCTGGGAATGTCGTCCTAGTGAAGAACACTCAGTCTAAAAGGAACGAGTGGCCTCTAGGATTGGTAACCAAGGTCTTCCCAAGTCAAGACGGACAGGTCAGGAAAGTGGAAATCAAGATTCCCAAGCAAAGTGGAAAGCTGTTTCTTAGACCTGTATCTGAACTTATTCTATTGCTCTAGTTTAAGTTTGTGGCATTTCCCCGGATGCCAGACGGGGAGTGTCATGCCTTCATAGAAATGCATATAATTATTTTATTATGCCAAGTAATAAGATTACATTTAGTAATTGACATTGATACTGTCCACTTGTCCAGTGATATCCAACAGCGCCATCTGTTGACAATGTTGTCTTACTGCAGTTAGTTTAATGTTTCACTGGTTACTGTGCAATGAAAATTGTCCTACCAAGGCTTATGTAGTTACCCATCAGACCTTGCATAGGCTCTGCCCCTTCTTCTTCAGCAGCCATTTCAGTTACATGAACACACACATTCTGCATGCTGAATATCTCTCCAGATCTCTGCTCCTTATGTTTGCCTCTACATAGCACAGTCGGTGAGTTATGATCCCCTGGTTAGGGCTCATCAAAATTATAATGTAGTTGGTCTGTTCTGCAAGTATTATCCTGTCATTAGCTAATATGTATTCGCCATGTAGTGCATTTACCCTGCATGTCCTGTATCAAATGGAATGCTATGTAACTCAGATATGTTGTATGTTGTACTTAGTATTTTCATTTATTTCTTGTAGTTTTACACTGATCTCATTAATAAAAGTTGTAAAGGACCCCCAGCGTCCGAGTCAATGCATTGATGGGAAAGAGTTAAGCTGTCTGTCAACTCGTCTTCCAACGCACAGATTGAGGGTGCCAGAATACAGTCATCTCTGCCATTGTTAAGATGGTGGAGCCTGTTCTACCATGCCGATGATAGCTTATGCCATCCTGACACTTGGGCTTTGATATCCAGTTGCTGGTGAACGTCTGTGTGCTGTTTGGTGTGTTGTGAAAATAGTCTTGTTTGATTATTTCCTCCCTTCTTTTAGTGTCCTCCTGAGCACATATTTTTTACACCTCTGTGAGTGATTGCTGTGAGTTTGTTTTTTGGTTTTCCCCTCATCTGTTTTTTGTGTGGGGTTAACCACTCCTGTGCCTGACCTCTAGAGGGTGGAGAGAGAGGGCCACTAGACCAGGGTTCTTCAGGAGCTAGGGCAAGGAAGGCGTCCCAAACATCGTCACCTTCAGATGTTAATTTGGGATCAGGGTCAGCTAGTGTTCCCCTAGCCAGAGGGCCAGTTAAGGCCCTCCTGTTCCATCCTATCACACCCCATGATAATCAGGACACCAAGTAATGGCACATTACACATGTAGTATCTCCACGATGCCAGCACAACAAGTGATGGCACATTACACATGTAGTATCTCCACGATGCCAGCACAACAAGTGATGGCACATTACACATGTAGTATCTCCACGATGCCAGGACACAAAGTGATGGCACATTACACATGTAGGATCTCCACGATGCCAGCACAACAAGTGATGGCACATTACACATGTAGGACCTCCACGATGCCAGGACACCAAATGATGGCGCATTACACATGTAGGATCTCCACGATGCCAGGACACAAAGTGATGGCACATTACACATGTAGGACCTCCACGATGCCAGGACGCCAAGTGATGGCACATTACACATGTAGGATCTCCACGATGCCAGGACACCAAGTGATGGCGCATTACACATGTAGGACCTCCACGATGCCAGGACACAAAGTGATGGCACATTACACATGTAGGATCTCCACGATGCCAGGACACAAAGTGATGGCACATTACACATGTAGGATCTCCACGATGCCAGGATACCAAGTGATGGCGCATTACACATGTAGGATCTCCACGATGCCAGGACACAAAGTGATGGCACATTACACATGTAGGCCATCCACGATGCCAGGACACCAAATGATGGCACATTACACATGTAGGATCTCCACGATGCCAGGACACCAAGTGATGGCACATTACACATGTAGTATCTCCACGATGCCAGGACACCAAGTGATGGAACATTACACATGTAGGATCTCCACGATGCCAGGACACAAAGTGATGGCACATTACACATGTAGGATCTCCACGATGCCAGGACACAAAGTGATGGCACATTACACATGTAGGACCTCCACGATGCCAGGACACCAAATGATGGCACATTACACATGTAGGATCTCCACGATGCCAGGACACCAAGTGATGGCACATTACACATGTAGTATCTCCACGATGCCAGGACACCAAGTGATGGAACATTACACATGTAGGATCTCCACGATGCCAGGACACCAAGTGATGGCACATTACACATGTAGGATCACCACGATGCCAGGACACCAAGTGATGGAACATTACACTTGTAGGATATCTACAATGCCATGACACCAAGTGATGGCACATTACACATAGGATCTCCACAATGCCAGAACACAAAGTGATGGCACATTACACATGTAGGACCTCCACGATGCCAGGACACCAAATGATGGCACATTACACATGTAGGATCTCCACGATGCCAGGATACCAAGTGATGGCACATTACACATGTAGTATCTCCACGATGCCAGGACACAAAGTGCTGGAACATTACACTTGTAGGATATCTACAATGCCATGACACCAAGTGATGGCACATTACATATGTAGGATCTGCACAATGCCATAAGTCCAAGTGATGACACATCAACATTTAAGTCCCTCCTGTTCCATCCTATCACACCCCATGATAATCAGGACACCAAGTAATGGCACATTACACATGTAGTATCTCCACGATGCCAGCACAACAAGTGGTGGCATATTATACATGTAGGATCTCCACAATGCCAGAACACCAAGTGATGGCGCATTACACATGTAGGATCTCCACGATGCCAGAACACCAAGTGATGGCATATAACACATGTAGGATCTCCACGATGCCAGCACAAGTGATGGCACATTACACATGTAGTATCTCCACGATGCCAGAACACCAAGTGATGGCGCATTACACATGTAGGATATCTACAATGCCATGACACCAAGTGATGGCACATTATACATGTAGGATCTGCACAATGCCAGGACACCAAGTAATGGCACATTACACATGTAGGATCTCCACGATGACAGAACACCAAGTGATGGCACATTACACATGTAGGATCTCCACGATGCCAAAACACCAAGTGATGGCACATTACACATGTAGGATCTCCACGATGCCAGGACACCAAGTGATGGCACATTGCACATGTAGGATCTCCACGATGCCAGGACACCAAGTGATGGCACATTACACATGTAGGATCTCCACGATGCCAGAACACCAAGTGATGGCACATTACACATGTAGGATATCTACAATGCCATGACATCAAGTGATGGCACATTATACATGTAGGATCTACACAATGCCAGGACACCAAGTAATGGCACATTACACATGTAGGATCTCCACGATGCCAGGACACTAAGTAATGGCACATTACATGTAAGATCTCCACAATGCCATGACTCCAAGTGATGACACATTACACATGTAGGATCTGCACAATGCCATGACTCCAAGTGATGACACATTACACGTGTAGTATCTGCACAATGCGAGGACACCAAGTGATGGTGTGATGTGATGCCCTGGACTAGCCAGGTAGTCACAGACATAACATCACACCCCTCCCTCCCCTGGATAGTCTACATCAGTCAAACAAATCCTTGTTGCCTCTCTCCAGGGTCTGATGTCCACACCAGGTGGGGCGGAGCCAGGCGGTTGGCCCCACCCACCGAGGAGTTCACAGGCCTGGAGGTGGGAAAAAGCGGTCAGTTTAGTTTGGAGTTCAGTGGAAGTGGAGTTGAGAAGTGGAGGAGAGAAACTGCTAGTGTCTGGGTAGGAGCCCAGGCACTGTCAGCAAGGTCGGCAGACGGTGTTGGCCGTCTGCAGGAGTTGGTGCAAGTCAGCGGAACCGTATGACCAGGGACGGGCGGTGGCCCGCCGGTACCGAGCCGGGAAGCAGATTTGTACCAAGCACAAAAGGCAGGGACATCGGACCCCGACTAGGCTAGGAGCCGCCGACAACAGTCAAATCCGAGAGTGACTGGAACCCCAAGGGTTTCCTAACACCTAAGACCCGACAGAAGGCAACAGTCCACACAGTGAGGATAAAAAGCCGCCGCCATAGGCTAGAGATCCAAGGGCCAGCGCCTGCGGGCAAAACTGGCTCCTTCGGTACATACACGCCGAGGAGCGGACTACCGTTGGGAAACCATCGGAGTCGATACTTACACAACGGTGCAGGGAAAGACAGCCATCATCAACCTGTCCGGGGAGAGCAAAGACACTGCAGCCGGCTGCGGGACCCGTCCATCCAGCCATTTGGTTTACCAGAGACTCTGTGAATCTGTGCCTGAGTGACTACAACAGTGCCATCCGGCATCGCGCCGCGCTGCCTCCGCAACCCTGCACCCCAGCTACCCTGCCTCCCCGTACCGCCACCGGGCCCCGGGATCACCAACCCCTACCCACGGAGGGGGAACCAACATCCTAGCTGCTCCCTGCCATCGCTCCCGGGATCCCCGTCACCAGCAGCGGTGGTGCCCATTATCACCACGACCCGTGGGTGGCGTCACGAACTATCTCCCAAAACAAACCACCCCCTTTTCACTCATGGGCGAGGAGCGCTGCTCGAGTCCCCGGGTCCGGCCCACCGCTCGAGCCACCAAGGAGCAGCAGCCCCGGACCTGAGCGTAGCGAGCGCGGCCCCTCTGCCCGCGACAACTTGGCGTCTGCGAACAGGATTAGAGCCAATATACCTACCGGTAGAAGTGCGCCTTGCAGTCCTCGCCGGCGGCGTCCGGCCGAAAAATTTGAAGTTCCGCCATCTTTGGCGCGAAGATTTCCCGCTCGAGCGTTTTCCCTGAGCAGGGAAGGCGCGAAAGTGAAGCCCCGCCCCCAGAAGAGGGAAGTGCTAGAAAGAACCAAGGGGGGCGGGTGCAGGTGTACCTGATGTAACCGAAGGTATAAAGAGCAGGGACCCCAGGACTCTGCTACACATCCGGTTCCTGGAAGCACACGCGCCAGTATGTGCGACTCGTCCGGTAATGCTGAGATCCCAGAGCCCACGCCAGGAACAGCGGCGTGGGTGGAGGCCCGGACCACGCAGATGTGCTGCCGCCTGCAGGCCCAAGTCCGATTCCTAATGGAGCGATGGGTGGCCAAAATGAAGGAAGTAACGGCAGCCGTACGGAGACGCGAGGTGGAGACAGGGCTGGAGGAGCGGGTAAGCGACCCACGCCCCTGTTTTCTTGAAGGACCGGTCGCTGCAATAGAGGTCTGCGTCCGTTCACCCTGCTGTCTCCCCTGCCATCTGCACCGGTTGTTGCTGCCCCGCCACTAGGCCCGTTGCCCCCAACACCGGTAGCGGAGTTCAGCCCGTCCGCCCTGGAGGACCAGCCTGTAGGCGTTGCCCCTGAACGACCCGCACTGCTCCCACTGCCATGGAAGATCTCGCGTGAGGTGCCCGTCCACGAAAAGAAGCCGTCGGCCCCGGAAGTGGCCGCACCCGCGGAAGTCCCGGTTCCGGCAGTCCGTCCGGCTACGGAAGAGGTGGAAGCCGCGGGCAGGAAGGCCCAGCAGGTGAGGCCTGTTGTCCCTAAACCCCACGCCTTGGCTGAGGCTGCGCCGGGTCGCCGCTGCAAGGCAGCATTCTAGGCCGCGTCACCGCAGGACCGCCCAAAGAGGATACCGGTCGTGGCCGGTGTGGGGGAGGTCTAGCGGGGCCTGACCCGAACGCAGGGGCACGAAAACGCCCCTTACTGGGACAGAGAGCCGAACCAACTGGGCCGCGAGATTGCCGCCAGAGAGCAGCAGAGGGCCGAAGTGCTGGCTCGCACCATAAGAGAAAATGACAATCTCTGCAACGCCACTTTCCAGGTGCAGGGCCCGATTTACGAGGGCCAGGTCAGACAGTTTGACCCTCAATGTGGATATGGCTTCATCTACGAACCGGGCCTGGAGGCCGAGATATTTGTGGCTCGCCGTGATGTAAACTCCCATTTGCCAACGGGCCACTCTGGTAGTGACCTACACCTGACATTGGGGGGAGAGGAGCTGGTTTGCCCTAGATGTGAAGCAGAGGGAAGGCCGCGGTGTCCAGATGCGGTCCTAGTCCCCTCCCCCACCGTACCATCCGGATGTCGAGTTGGAGGAGGCGTATGAGGAGGGTGACCTCAAATAAAGGCAGCGGTCCACCGTTGCAACCCAGTTGTCCCCGTTGGGACCCTCAGCACTTTATTTTGTTTGAATGAATGAGCACCAATGACCCGAATGACTAACCTGATTCATACCATCCGTAAGAGGAGAAAGTTGTCCCCGTTGGGACCATCAGTATGTTTATTCCTTGTTTGCCGTACTACTACTTCGAAACAGCCCACATGAGAAACTATTCATGAACAAGGCCGAGAAATTGCAGGCCAACCACGAACTTGTGGTCTGGTAAATAATTTGTGGGCCGTTTTCCGTTGCCGCCTCCGGAGAGGCAGATTGGAGGAAGGACCCACAGCAGAGTAGGCTGGGGTCCGGTCGCCACCAGGACCGGTGACCATCCTCCAGGGGTCAGGGGTCCCCCTGGATGTGGGGTCCCCTGAAATGACAGCCGGGTGAGAGACACCATACCCGTTCCCGCTGGGGTGACCTGGACCAGGATTGGGGTAAAGGGGTGCTGCCCGTTTCTTAGGGGCAGAATCAAGGTGTAGGTTGCTTGGGTGGGGGAGCGGAAAAACATGAACCCGTCTGTTATTAATAAAAATGTTTTTATGCCGTTAAGTAACGTTTAAGAGAAAAGCCTCCCGTAAGGGAAGAATGAAAAATATGCTTATGTTATATGTTTTCCATGTTAAATTTCTATTTTTCAGAAATAAAACCGGTGATGGACGGGCAGCCCGCGGACGGTCTGCATTTCACCAAGGGGGAATGTGACGCCCTGGACTAGCCAGGTAGTCACAGACATAACCTCACACACACCCCCTCCCCTGGATAGTCTACATCAGTCATACAAATCCTTGTTGCCTCCCTCCAGGGTCTGATGTCCACACCAGGTTGGGTGGAGCCAAGCGGTTGGCCCCACCCACCGAGGAGTTCACAGGCCTGGAGACGGGAAAAAACGGTCAGTTTGGAGTTCAGTGGAAGTGGAGTTGAGAAGTGGAGGAGAGAAACTGCTAGTGTCTGGGTAGGAGCCCAGGCACTGTCACCACGGTCGGCCAACGGTGGTGGCCGTCTGCTGGAGTTGGTGCAAGTCAGCGGAACTGTAGGACCGGGGACGGGCGGTGGCCCGCCGGTACCGAGCCGGGGAGATTTGTACCAAGCACAAAGGCAGGGCCATCGGACCCCAACTAGGTTAGGAGCCGCCGACAACGGTCAAATCCAAGAGTGACCGGAACCCCGGGGGTTTCCTAACACCCAAGACCCAACAGAAGGCAACAGTCCACACAATGAGGATAAAAAGCCGCCGCCATAGGCTAGAGATCCAAGGGCCAGCGCCTGCGGGCAAAACGGGCTCCTTCGGTACATACACGCCGGGGAGCGGACTACCGTTGGGAAACCATCGGAGTCGATACTTCTACAATGGTGCAGAGAAAGAGACACCATCAACCTGTCCGGGGACAGCAAAGACACTGCAGCTGGCTGCGGGACCCATCCATCCAGCCATTTGGTTTACCAGAGACTCTGTGAATCTGTGCCTGAGTGAGTACAACAGTGCGATCCGGCACCGCGCCGCGCTGCCTCCGCAACCCTGCACCCCAGCTACCCTGCCCCCCCGTACCGCTACCGGGCCCCGGGATCACCAACCCCTACCCACGGAGGGGGAACCAACATCCTAGCTTCTCCCTGCCATCGCACCCGGGATCCCCGTCACCAGCAGCGGTGGTGCCCATTATCACCACGACCCGTGGTTGGCGTCATGAACTATCTCCCAAAACAAACCACCCCCTTTTCACTCGTGGGCGAGGAGCGCTGCTCGAGTCCCCGGGTCCGGCCCACCGCTCGAGCCACCAAGCAGCAGCCGCAGACCCGAGCGTAGCAAGCGCCCCTCCGCCTGCGACAGTGACACCCCACGGAGCTCAAGATAGGAGCTTAAATCTGTACTTTGTATAGCAGTCGCCAGGCCAGTGGTTTGTAGAAGTCGTAGCCTGACCCAGTTCCGTAGCCCCGAGGTGCTAGCAAGGACTATTCCTGGATAGGTAGTCACCGGTTACAGTGGTGACTGGAGTCCCAGCCTCCTCCGCTGCGAACCCTTCCTCCGTCCTTTCCTCCTCCAGGAGTGGAACGGATGGTGTCAACTACGCCACCTGGGGTGTGCAGCCAGGGAGATGTTGGGGTGCAGCGGGGATGATATCGCCCGCCACAGGTGGAGTGGTCCCCGGGAGGGAGAATGGAGAACTGGGAATCGCCAGATCACAAGGCGACTACAAACCAAGGCAGAGTCACTGGGTTGCTGGTTTCAGATATTGTTTACTCACAATTCTTTCTTTACTGCAATGACTCTGGTTGTTCCCAGGCAGGGCAGAGGTTAAAGTCTGGTAGGGCAGCCTGTGGACTTTCTCCTTCTGTGCTCTCCTATGGTGGTCCCCTCCTGGTCTCTGGAGCTCTTGGGACCCACTACTTTGCCACTCGAAGCTGCAGGGCTCTGTAACCCTCTTCTTCTCCATGCCTCACGACTACCAGTCCCAGGCTCTCAACTACTTCTCGGCTAGCCACCTCACCCATTCCAAGTTTCTGCTCGCTAATGGACTTGGAGCCTCCTAACTGGTGCTATCCGCTCTCTCGGCTTGGGGGTCCTCAGCCATCCACTCGCCCGCTCCCAAATAAGGAAAGGGTGTATAACCAGTCTGGAACTGGTGGTTCCTCTGCTCTGCCTCCCTGAGAGGGAAAGCTTTCACGGGGAGCTGCAAAAGTGTGCTTCCACTCTCTCTGCTTTCCCAAGGTGCTTTAAGGTAAAGTGAAACCAAACTGTCCCTTTTGTAACTTCCTCCTGCACCTGCCCTCACCCATGTTCCCTCTGCCTGTGTGTGTGAGGCTGAGTGAAGCAGCAAACAGACTTAACCTCTTCCTGCCAGGGTGAACGGACATTATAAAATACATAAATATACATACAATACAATACCCTGTAGCACCCAGTCTCAGGGGCATTACAATGGCACATTACCCATGTAGGATCTCCACAATGCCAGGACACCAAGTGATGGCACATTATACATGTAAGATCTCCACGATGCCAGGACACCAAGTGATGGCACTTTACACATGTAGGATCTACACAATGCTAGGACACCAAGGGATGGCACATTACACATGTAGGATCTACACAATGCCAGAACACCAAGTGATGGCACATTACACATAGGATCTCCACAATGCTAGGACACCAAGTAATGGCACATCACACATAGGATCTCCACAATGCCAGGACACCAAGGGATGGCCCATTACACATGTAGGATCTCCACGATGCCAGGACACCAAGTAATGGCACATTACACATGTAGGATCTACACAATGCCAGAACACCAAGTGATGGCACATTACACATAGGATCTCCACAATGCTAGGACACCAAGTAATGGCACATTACACATGTAGGATCTACACAATGCCAGGACACCAAGGGATGGCCCATTACACATGTAGGATCTACACAATGCCAGGACACCAAGTGATGGCACATTACACATGTAAGATCTCCACGATGCCAGGACACCAAGTGATGGCACATTACACATGTAAGATCTCCACGATGCCAGGACACCAAGTGATGGCACTTTACACATGTAGGATCTACACAATGCTAGGACACCAAGTAATGGCACATTACACATGTAGGATCTACACAATGCCAGGACACCAAGGGATGGCCCATTACACATGTAGGATCTACACAATGCCAGGACACCAAGTGATGGCACATTACACATGTAAGATCTCCACGATGCTAGGACACCAAGTGATGGCACATTACACATGTAAGATCTCCACGATGCCAGGACACCAAGTGATGGCACATTACACATGTAAGATCTCCATGATGCCAGGACACCAAGTGATGGCACATTACACATGTAAGATCTCCACGATGCCAGGACACCAAGTGATGGCACATTACACATGTAGGATCTCCACAATGCCAGGACACCAAGTGATGGCACATTACTCATGTAAGATCTCCACGATGCCAGGACAACAAGTGATGGCACATTACACATGTAGGATCTACACAATGCCAGGACACCAAGGGATGGCACTTTATACATGTAAGATCTCCACAATGCCAGGACACCAACGGATGGCACATTACACATGTAGGATCTACACAATGCCAGCACAACAAGTGATGGCACATTATACATGTAGGATCTACACAATGCCAGGACACCAAGTGATGGCACATTACACATGTAGGATCTCCACGATGCCAGGACACCAAGGGATGGCACATTATACATGTAGGATCTACACAATGCCAGGACACCAAGTAATGGCACATTACACATGTAAGATCTCCACGATGCCAGGACACCAAGGGATGGCCCATTATACATGTAGGATCTACACAATGCCAGGACACCAAGTGATGGCACATTACACATGTAAGATCTCCACGATGCCAGGACACCAAGGGATGGCCCATTATACATGTAGGATCTACACAATGCCAGGACACCAAGTAATGGCACATTACACAAATAGGATCTCCACGATGCCAGGACACCAAGTGATGGCACTTTACACATGTAGGATCTACACAATGCCAGGACACCAAGTGATGGCACATTACACATGTAAGATCGCCACGATGCTAGGACACCAAGTGATGGCACATTACACATGTAAGATCTCCACGATGCCAGGACACCAAGTGATGGCACATTACACATGTAAGATCTCCACGATGCCAGGACACCAAGTGATGGCACATTACACATGTAGGATCTCCACAATGCCAGGACACCAAGTGATGGCACATTACACATGTAGGATCTCCACAATGCCAGGACACCAAGTGATGGCACATTACACATGTAAGATCTCCACGATGCCAGGACAACAAGTGATGGCACATTACACATGTAGGATCTACACAATGCCAGGACACCAACGGATGGCACATTATACATGTAGGATCTACACAATGCCAGCACAACAAGTGATGGCACATTATACATGTAGGATCTACACAATGCCAGGACACCAAGTGATGGCACATTACACATGTAGGATCTCCACGATGCCAGGACACCAAGGGATGGCACATTATACATGTAGGATCTACACAATGCCAGGACACCAAGTAATGGCACATTACACATGTAAGATCTCCACGATGCCAGGACACCAAGGGATGGCCCATTATACATGTAGGATCTACACAATGCCAGGACACCAAGTGATGGCACATTATACATGTAAGATCTCCACAATGCCAGGACACCAAGTGATGGCACATTACACATGTAGGATCTACCCAATGCCAGGACACCAAGTAATGGCACATTACACAAATAGGATCTCCACGATGCCAGGACACCAAGTGATGGCACTTTACACATGTAGGATCTACACAATGCCAGAACACCAAGTGATGGCACATTACACATGTAGGATCTCCACAATGCCAGGACATCACGTGATGGCACATTATACATGTAGGATCTACACAATGCCAGGACACCAAGTGATGGCACATTACACATGTAGGATCTGCACAATGCCAGGACACCAAGTGATGGCACATTACACATGTAGGATCTGCACAATGACAGGACACCAAGTGATGGCACATTACACACGAAGGATCTCCACAATGCCAGGACATCACGTGATGGCACATTACACATGTAGGATCTGCACAATGACAGGACACCAAGTGATGGCACATTACACACGAAGGATCTACACAATGCCAGGACACCAAGTGATGGCACATTATACACGTAGGATCTACACAATGCCAGGACACCAAGTGATGGCACATCACACATAGGATCTCCATAATGCCAGGACATCACGTGATGGCTCATTACACATGTAGGATCTCCACAATGCCAGGACACCAAGTGATGGCACATTATACATGTAGGATTTACACAATGCCAGGACATCACGTGATGGCACATTACACATAGGATCTCCACAATGCCAGGACATCACGTGATGGCACATTACACATGTAGGATCTCCACAATGCCAGGACACCAAGTGATGGCACATTATACATGTAGGATCTACACAATGCCAGGACACCAAGTGATGGCACATTATACATGTAGGATTTACACAATGCCAGGACATCACGTGATGGCACATTACACATGTAGGATCTACACAATGCCAGAACACCAAGTGATGGCACATTACACATGTAGGATCTCCACAATGCCAGGACATCACGTGATGGCACATTATACATGTAGGATCTACACAATGCCAGGACACCAAGTGATGGCACATTATACATGTAGGATCTACACAATGCCAGGACACCAAGTGATGGCACATTACACATGTAGGATCTGCACAATGCCAGGACACCAAGTGATGGCACATTACACATGTAGGATCTACACAATGCCAGGACACCAAGTGATGGCACATTACACATGTAGGATCTGCACAATGCCAGGACATCACGTGATGGCACATTACACATGTAGGATCTGCACAATGACAGGACACCAAGTGATGGCACATTACACACGAAGGATCTACACAATGCCAGGACACCAAGTGATGGCACATTATACACGTAGGATCTACACAATGCCAGGACACCAAGTGATGGCACATTACACATAGGATCTCCACAATGCCAGGACATCACGTGATGGCACATTACACATGTAGGATCTCCACAATGCCAGGACACCAAGTGATGGCACATTACACACGAAGGATCTACACAATGCCAGGACACCAAGTGATGGCACATTATACATGTAGGATTTACACAATGCCAGGACATCACGTGATGGCACATTACACATAGGATCTCCACAATGCCAGGACATCACGTGATGGCACATTACACATGTAGGATCTGCACAATGCCAGGACATCACGTGATGGCACATTACACATAGGATCTCCACAATGCCAGGACATCACGTGATGGCACATTACACATAGGATCTCCACAATGCCAGGACACCAAGTGATGGCACATTATACATGTAAGATCTCCATGATGCCAGGACATCACGTGATGGCACATTACACATGTAGGATCTCCACAATGCCAGGACATCACGTGATGGCACATTACACATGTAGGATCTCCACAATGCCAGGACACCAAGTGATGGCACATTATACATGTAGGATTTACACAATGCCAGGACATCACGTGATGGCACATTACACATGTAGGATCTAGGTGTGGGCCTGATACTGACACCTGGGAAATCCAAAGTGTCACCATTTTGCTGTAGGGCCAGATCTATTCCATTTGTACCATGACCCTTACATTAAGCAGCGCTCTACGGCCTTTGTGGCACTATCAGGCACTGGATCCCACCTACCGTAGATCAGCTGCGTTTTCCATGAGAAAAGCTCATTTATTAGCTGCCGATAATGGTGAACTGTGCGTTTCCCAATGTCCCACGTTCCATTCTCATAGGGTTTGACTTAATAATAGCGCATCTATCTCTGTGTATTCAGGATGGAGATTTCTGCCCATAATTCTATATTATAATCCAATTTCCAGTGTTAAAAACATCTTTTGAAGGTAAATTGCGGAGACGATGTTGTAAAATGTTGGTCAGCAGAATCCACTGATGTGAAGCTGGACGGAGAATACATTAGTCTGAGGAAGAAAAAGGAATGAGATAAAATCCATCCCGAAATCTATGAATATGCAAGTAAGGACATCGCGGAGAAGACGCCATCGACTTTCCCGCCAGCTTGCAGTTAGAATATGGTGGTTAATGGTTTATTGAACACGGGACATAATTTGGTGGCATAAAAAGCAGAACAGAGAGGAATTGATGAATGTGTTAGAGAGGGAAGAGATTTTCTGACACCGGAGCAGAGGAGGCCTCTCCTAATTACACAAGAAACATCCACATTTAAAAGCACAGGATCTCCTGATCCCCGGGACACAACCTTCTCATCTCCTCAGACAGGGTATTCTAATCTCCTAGGACTGGATCTGTTTATTGCCCAACACTATAGACAGAGTTATTTTTCAGAGTGTTTGGAGCAGAAACTGAGCAGAATCTCCAACTTTGAGGAGTTTGGACTTTTTGGAGAGGATTTGCAGAGTTTTCACTCAGTTTCTGCTAACAGAAAATCCCCTAAAACACTGAGGGAATCAGCAATTGAGTAGAAACTCCAGGTTTTTGAGTTTTAGGAGGACTTAGAACAGGGGTGTACAAGTTTTTTTGGTCCAAAAACCACATTGCCATAGTGAACCAATTCCAAGGTCAACAAAATAAGTTAATAGGGTAATTACATAAATGCATCACCAGAACTACCATCAGTAAATACATCACAAGAACCATGCTTTAAGTATATAAAAAAGATTTGCAGAGTTTCTACTCCAAAAAATCAGTGTGCACCCACACGACATTAAACCGAGTTTTGCAGTAGAAAGTCACCAAATTCTCCTCATAAAAATACAGTAAAAAAAGATTTGATATTACATTTTAACATAGCCGTGAAGCACATTGTGAGAGTGCTGGTATTGCTGATATTCCAACTGCGGTGTCTCCTCCTGTATACCATAGAGGTGTCTGCGCAGCTGTAGTGTCTCCTCCCATCCACCAGTGGGGTGTCTGCGCAGCTGCAGTGTCTCCTACCATCCACCAGTGGGGTGTCTGCGCAGCTGCAGTGTCTCCTACCATCCACCAGAGGGATGTCTGCGCAGCTGCAGTGTCTCCTACCATCCACCAGAGGGATGTCTGCGCAGCTGCAGTGTCTCCTCCCATCCACCAGTGGGATGTCTGCGCAGCTGCAGTGTCTCCTCCCATCCAACAGAAGGATGTCTGCGCAGCTGCAGTGTCTCCTCCCATCCACCAGTGGGATGTCTGCGCATCTGCAGTGTCTCCTCCCATCCACCAGTGGGGTGTCTGCGCAGCTGCAGTGTCTCCTCCCATCCACCAGAAGGATGTCTGCACAGCTGCAGTGTCTCCTCCCATCCACCAGAAGGATGTCTGCGCATCTGCAGTGTCTCCTCCCATCCACCAGAAGGATGTCTGCGCAGCTGCAGTGTCTCCTCCCATCCACCAGTGGGGTGTCTGCGCAGCTGCAGTGTCTCCTCCCATCCACCAGAAGGATGTCTGCGCAGCTGCAGTGTCTCCTCCCATCCACCAGAAGGATGTCTGCGCAGCTGCAGTGTCTCCTCCCATCCACCAGAAGGATGTCTGCACAGCTGCAGTGTCTCCTCCCATCCACCAGAAGGATGTCTGCGCATCTGCAGTGTCTCCTCCCATCCACCAGAAGGATGTCTGCGCAGCTGCAGTGTCTCCTCCCATCCACCAGTGGGGTGTCTGCGCAGCTGCAGTGTCTCCTCCCATCCACCAGTGGGGTGTCTGCTCAGCTGCAGTGTCTCCTCCCATCCACCAGAAGGATGTCTGCACAGCTGCAGTGTCTCCTCCCATCCACCAGAAGGATGTCTGCGCAGCTGCAGTGTCTCCTCCCATCCACCAGTGGGGTGTCTGCGCAGCTGCAGTGTCTCCTCCCATCCACCAGAAGGATGTCTGCACAGCTGCAGTGTCTCCTCCCATCCACCAGAAGGATGTCTGCACAGCTGCAGTGTCTCCTCCCTGTTAAAAAAATATACTCTTAAATATATTTTTCTTCAAATACGTAAAAGCGCATGAAAGAAAGAAACTTCAAAAATGTAAAAAATAAATATATTTTATCTATTTAAAAATGGTTGCCAGGGTTCAGTTACAGAAAGGAAAAATAATATACTTTGATAGCTTACGCAAAGAGAAGAGTTCATTTAGTCCATACTGATCAATGGGAAGTCTTTACCCATCTTTCTTTGGGTCCTGAATGGCAATGCATGGGATGTCATCTCTTAGGCCGGACAGCGTGTCACATCTTGCAGCACTGGAGTCTTCTAACAGCAGGCAATGTGGAGGAGCGACCATAGCCCCCTCCATCGTGTGTTATATAACAACTGTCCAGTCCATATAGGGTGTTTAGTTGAATATAGCTCCATATGACATAAGCTTCTAGAAGCTACCAGAAGCTTCTGGAAGGATTTATATATATCCTTCCATGCTCAGCATATATATATATTCAATATGGATATTTTAATACTTATTCCTTATAAAAACTTTATTAATAAACTATGCCCTCCAACATAAACAGAACTGTGAACGTATATGTCTTACTATAACATATTTGATAACTAGATGTATTAATTTTAATGTTTTTACACTCCCATCCACCAGTGGGATGTCTGCGCAGCTGCAGTGTCTCCTCCCATCCACCAGTGGGGTGTCTGCGCATCTGCAGTGTCTCCTCCCATCCACCAGTGGGGTGTCTGCACAGCTGCGGTGTCTCCTCCCATCCACCAGAAGGATGTCTGCACAGCTGCAGTGGCTCCTCCCATCCACCAGAAGGATGTCTGCGCAGCTGCAGTGTCTCCTCCCATCTACCAGAAGGATGTCCGCGCAGCTGCAGTGTCTCCTATCATCCACCAGTGGGGTGTCTGCGCAGCTGCAGTGTCTCCTCCCATCCATCAGAAGGATGTCTGCTCAGCTGCAGTGTCTCCTCCCATCCACCAGAAGGATGTCTGCGCAGCTGCAGTGTCTCCTCCCATTCACCAGAAGGATGTCTGCTCAGTCTTGGAGGAGGATTCTCTGAGGAGCAAGGGACAGGAAGAAGGAAGGAAAGAGAGAGAGAGAGATTGAGGGAGACCCTGAAGAGTGGTGGCGGCTTTTCCCTGCCATGGTCTGATATCCCTGGACTGCTGGAGACAGCCTGCTGATTGCTGTGCAAATAGAGACCACACAGCTAAGTGCCGATATTCATAGACTGTTGCCAGGGAGAGAGGAAACTGTGATTGGAAAGGTTTCCCTGGTTACCTGGGCCTTCCTACCAGTCTGCTGTTCGGTTCCTGAGCGGAGATCCGCAGAGCTGATAGGTGTCTGGATTTCCCCTTTGTACCTGAGACTTCCCTGGATCCATCCATCAGTACTGTAAGTCCTGAGCTCAGGCCCCAATTATATTTTTTTTCTTTTTTTTTGCGGGCAATGTGCACACACATATGGTAGTGGTTATGGTGCCAAAACCATTAAGGTACACTGCAGTCATTTACACAGAACTGAACTGGAGCTACTGCTGTACTGCTGTTAAGTGTTTAACCCCGGGTGAGCTGTTAACCCTAGAATGCGTGATGTCTGAAATATACACTTTCACATAACTCAGGCCTTTTAGGCCCTTGAGAAAATCATATGTAGGAACTCAAAATTTTAAAGTAAGATATCAAAAATACAAAACATTGTCATTATAATTGTTTGCAGAAAACACCAAAAAAGTAAGTTCTTGGGCTTAAAAGGCCCGCATTAAGCATTCTATGTGATGACTCCTATTTATCTTTAACATTTTTTTTTTCAGATTTCAAACAAAGATATGAAAACACATACACACACACACACACACAAGGGTATATAAATGTTGAAATTACCTAGCTGCAGCTACATTTCTTTTCTAACTTTTTCTTTTTCAATTTTATTGATCTTCCGCACAATTTACACGTTATCCTTTCTGATGAATGTTCTTTACAGACATTTTCTCCACAAACAGTACAGTACTCAGTTTTTCTATCTTTGTTGGACAAATAAAGCAATGCTTTCCTTTTCTTTCCCTTGGCTCTGGAATTGCCTGAAAATATACACCACACCATTTCATAGCTTCTCTAGTTTGCTTTGGCAAGCATTTTATGCTGCTTCACTGCATCATGTGAGCCATTTCAAGTTCATGGCAAAGGTTCTTCAAGAATAGGCGTCTCCTGTCCTTCCTTGGAAATCGGGATGAGTTTCAGCATAGATAATGTAAGAATTAAGGGCTGATACCACATCAAGCATATTTGAAAAAATGATCACAGGCCAACATTTTGTTTGCCTCTTGCATGAATATTCTCCAACCACTTCATCCATCTTTTCCACACCTTCTTCAGCTTTATTATAGTGCAGGATGATTTCTCGTTTGTTTCCTGTCATTGCTGTCAATACTGGAATCATGATGCATGGTACCGAGTAATATAATGGATTTTCCCTTCTTCGCTTTGTAAGACACCATTGTTGCTTTATTGCTGAAACCAAAGATGATATCATAAAGTGCTCGCTGTGGGATGTGCTTAATCACTGCAGGAATATCTCATTGATTTGTTTTCTTAGTACCATTAACTGTAAGATCTTTTTGAAGCAAAAAATTGCCCAGTTCAACATTAGTAAAGTAATTGTCCATTCTACTGTTTCTACCAGAACTTTAAATTGGTACAGCAGGTTTTTTAACAATGTCAGAACCTGGGCCTTTCTGCACTGGAGAGCCAACTTCTTTGCCACAGTAGATAAGCCCATTCATCCCATAATTTGCAGAATCACACATTCAGAATATTTTTATTCCATACTTGGCTGGTTTACTAGGCATATATTGAATGAACTTGCAAAGTGCTCTGAAGGCTACAAGTTGCTCATCCACTGTTACATTAGCACTAGGATTGTAGACCTTGGTTCAATCTAATATATAAAGCTGAATATGTGTGTGTGTGTATGTATGTATGTGTGTATGTATGTATGTGTGTATGTGTGTGTGTGTGTGTGTATGTCCGGGATTGGCATCTGCACCGTCGCAGCTACGGCCACAAAATTTTGCACACTCACACGTCTGGACCTGGAGAGCATCATAGGCTATGTTGTGAGGCAAAATTTTAACCCCGCGCGTTCCAATTTACCAATCAATTTTTCCCCTATCTACATAATGGGGAAAAAGTGAAACGAAAAGTGTATCCGCACCGTCGCATTTACAATCACAAAATTTTGCACAGACACATCATGTGACCCAGGGAATGTCGTAGACTATATTTTGACAGGAAAATTTAACCCCGTGCTTTACAGTTACTCTCCAAAATACATGCCTTCATTAAAGCAAATGGAGCCTGGAACTACAGGTTATTAGTAGGAGCTGTGATTAGTTGCTATAGGAACAAAAGACATTCATAGTATAAGAAGCTTATATGTGAGGTAATAAGATGTCGGTGGAGAAACGGATAGAAAGGGACAGACAGGGAAAGGGACAGACGGGGAAAGAGACAGACGGGGAAAGAGACAGACGGGGAAAGAGACAGACGGGGAAAGAGACAGACGGGGAAAGAGACAGACGGGGAAAGAGACAGACGGGGAAAGAGACAGACGGGGAAAGAGACAGACGGGGAAAGAGACAGACGGGGAAAGAGACAAACGGGGAAAGAGACAGACGGGGAAAGAGACAGACGGGGAAAGAGACAGACGGGGAAAGAGACAGACGGGGAAAGAGACAGACGGGGAAAGAGACAAACGGGGAAAGACAGACGGGGAAAGAGACAGACGGGGAAAGAGACAGACGGGGAAAGAGACAGGCAGACAGGGACAGAGACAGGCAGACAGGGAAGGAGGAGACCGCCAGAGAGAGATAGATGAGGAAAGACACAGACCTTGATAGAGACAGACGGGGAAAGAGGCAGAGAAATAGAGACAGACAAAGACAGGCAGACAGGGAAAGAGACAGACAGGAAAAGACACAGACAAAGAGACGGGGAGACAGATGGGGAAAGAGACAGATCTGAAGAGACAGGTGGGGACAGAAACAGAGAGATAGAGACAGACAAAGAAAGAGACAGAGACAGGCAGACAAGGAAAGCGGCAGACGAGGAAAGCGGCAGACCTGGAAAGCGGCAGACCTGGAAAGAGGCAAACCTGGAAAGAGGCAGACCTGGAAAGAGACAACTGAGACAGACGAGGAAAGAGACAGACGGGGAAAGAGACAGATCTGGAAAGAGACAGACGAGGAAAGAGACAGACGAGGAAAGAGACAGACGAGGAAAGAGACAGACCTGGAAAGAGACAGACCTGGAAAGAAACAGACGGAGCACATTACTTGGCCACTTTAGTTAAATCTATGTGGAATATCTGTGGTATTGAAATATATTTTGTGAAATGCTTCTATTAGCTTAGTTTTTGCTTTTTAATAATTACATTTCTATCTATTTGTTTTGTGGTTTTTGTGTGCAGAATAAATTTTTGTTAATACATTCTATTTTGTTAACAGCAGTTATTAACCCGGGCGAAGCCGGGTAGTACAGCTAGTTCTTGATAAAAAATATTCCAGATGTAACTGATATGTGATGATTAATCCATTTCCAACCTCTCAGGAAGATTTCGCTTATCATCAAATCAAAGGCATCTCCAAATTTCCTCATCTATCCAATGACATTGTTGCTTTGAAGTGTGGATCAGCGCGTGGGTCCAGAAATAATTCTCTGATAGGAAAATCATAAGCTTTTTTACACCCTGCCAGAAAGGTTAGTTAAATACAAGCATACAATTTTTTGAGATATGTTTCCATGGTTTTTTTTCCAGAAGCAATACGTCTTTTTGCTAAGTTTGTACATAAAAGCACCTCATCTGCAATATCTTCAGAAAAAAAGTAAAAAAAACACCGTTCAACACACAGGCATCGTCCTCCCCAGCGTTGACTACAGCGACACAGTAACTTAAGGCGCAAACACTGATGAGAACATGATAAACATGGTACGGGCCTAAGAAGACTGGAATATGTGAATATGGGGTTTCCCCAAAAAAGCATTGTTATACCAAAATGCCCATCACATAAAATTGTATGAACAACTGGACATTATCAACGACGATATACTTGAGGAATAGTTTCAAAACTCTAAGTAAAGTAATCTTGCAGAAAATAGCAAAAAAAAAGTAACTACCGGGCCTAAAAGACCGGGATACGTGTTGTATGATTAAAGTGAACTTGTAATCAGGGGAGGAGGAGAGGAACAGAAGTATAGATATGTCGCAGACGAGTGCCGCCTCCGCTGCGGCAACCGGGGCTGCTCGAGTGACGCTCGGATCCAGGATCGTGTCTGGGACTCGAGAGGTGACCGGACCCAGGGCTCGTGCAACCGCCTGTCCTCGCAACAGTGAAAAAAGGGGTATTTACAGGGGAGATTGTCTGTGATGCCACCCGTGGGTTGCGGTGATGGGATGGTGGCATCGCCGCTGCCTCTCGGGGCCGGCGTCCGGGACCGATGGTGTGGGGGCAGTAAGGTGGTATCCCCTCCAAGGGTAGGGGGAGGTGTTGTCCCAGGGCCCGTGTGTAGGTATGGAGCAGTGCTGGGGCGCCGTCAGCAGATCAGACCGGATGACACCGGTGTACTCACAATTACGAAGGATGCGCACAGAGTCTGTATTGTAAATCAAGGCCGGATGCCGGTTGCCTCTGGAGGGGTGTGCTGGTCCTGCACACGGGTTGGTAAGTTAGGGACCCTTCCTCCTGCACTTGTGTCTTTTGGTGTGTTGATTAAACCCACTTCGAACGGGAGAAATCCACTCCCCTGCAGCTTTGTACGCAGAGGGAGCCGTTGCCCGCAAACTCTGACCCGTGGGATCTCGATGGGTTCTTGACGGACACCTTATCCCCAGCGTTGGGCTGCCGGTCTGCTCTATCTGGGCTTCTCTCTTTGGAAACAAGGCCTGGTACCTTGTCCCACTTGTCAATTAACAAGGGGCTTGAAGCTTGCCTCGTCCTAGGGTCCAGGTATCCCGCCTGTGCACGGCCTCCGGACCGGATTCCCGTCGTCTGTACCGGCGGGCTACAAGCCTGTGGCCCTACAATACCATCTGCCACCTAGTCGGTCCTCCCGTGGTCCCAGGGCTCCAACCCTGACCACACTGCACTTCAGCTCCTCTCCACTTCTGACTCCAAACTTCAACTCCAAACTTCAACTCCAAACTTCAACTCCAAACTTCAACTCCAAACTTCAACTCCAAACTTCAACTCCAAACTTCAACTCCAAACTTCAACTGACTGGTTCCCACCCCTTGTCACCTCAAGACCCCGAGGTGGCCGTTCTGATATAGAAGGGTTAATAGTTTCTCTATTTCTTCATTAAAGATTTATTGTTATTAGTAAGTATATCTGATGGTAGTTCATAGTCATGGAGCCTACGGAATAAGAGACCGGCTCAAGGATTATTATGGTCTCTAAATGTTCTTCTTATCTTCTTCTTATCTCATATGCATGACTCTACATTTTTGTTTTGCTAAAACTTAAAGGTCATATGAGCAACTGGTAAAGTTCAGCTAGAAGTTTTTTTCTCTTTCTTTTGCAATATCACATTGATCTGTAAATGGTATAAATAAACTGTACTTTCATTAAATAAACAGAAGAAATTGATCATGCTCACATGGATGCTGGTCTTTTCTCTCCGAGCGCTCGATCTTGATTAGGTCTGAAGAGGCCTAATTCAGAGGACCTCACTGGTGATCCCATAAGCTGACTTGTGACAAAACAGAACAGCTACAACAGTTTTTGGCGCCCAACGTGGGGCCGTGGCCAACCAGCCTATTCGGAAGAAGTTTTGGGGACTCTTGAGACAGTGAAATTTCAGCTGCAGCAAGGTGAGAAGCTTTATTCTTACACTTCATTTCACTCTCTCTGATTTCCCGAATATTCTGGGTAAGGCTGTACACACGGTTCAAGAAGTCTGGCATCACCAGTGAGTATTGTTTTTTTTCATGCATGTCTGAATGAGAGTTGAAATATAGAGTAATAAGATAACCTGTTGTCCGTCCATTAACTGATTGCATAGATTGCATAGCACGGAATTTGGGACAGTCTCTGTATAATTGCATTTTCTGTGTGTTGCTGTGTTTTGTGTTTTGCTTTGGCCATCTTTGCATCTTTGATGGGCAATACACTGGTCTAGGGATATGTGTTCATAAGTGGTTTCATATTAATGCCTAGATAAAGTAGGCAGGCAATAGGTTGTTGTATATTGATGAGAAGCCTCTGAATAACAAAGTGACAAGTAATTGAGATAAGAGACTTGGTGAAATAATATGTATGTATAAGTCTAATGGTTATAGGCTATACTGTGGACTGTGAAAAGATGTTCCGGTTGTGAAATGTCACAGGGCATAGCCATATAGAGTATTTTAGTGGATACCTGACATATGTATTTTTTCCCATCAGTGTCAAGAGCGGTTTAGATAATTTTATTTGCATGTGAGGTTAACCCTTGGAAGGTGTATTGTTACATATGTTTCTAGAATCAAGTGCTGTGAAGGTATATAAGTAGTCTCAATTTTCTGCAGGGATTGTGTATTATACCAGTGGGTATTAGGATTGTGTTTTGGAAAGCTGAATCTGAACGAGATAACACTCTTGCTAAACAAACTGTGCGCTGACATTCTTTTGGGAGGGGTCAAGTGAACAGCTGCGCGATTTTCTGCCCTTTGTGAGAAGTCAGCTCTGTTAATTGTATTGGTTTAACTCTAGTTTACGTTCGTTGCTGGAATACTCTGTAAAGGACCAGCATGAAGTACCCAACTGCACATCAGGTTTGAAGAAGTGGGTTAGAGAGCCGTGTGGCCTTCCCACTTACATGGAGGTGGTCTAGCAGGTGAGAGGACTATCACACCTGGTCCTTCCTGCTTTAGTCATCTGGTCTATTGGGTGAGAGGTGTTTTTAACCCTTCCCAATACGCCCTACAAGTGTAGCAGGTGAGAGTGAATGCTGATTGAGCCTTCTTGCTACCACTTGAGAGCCCATTCTGACTTGCCAGGAGACGTGTGGCCTGTTAACAAGGTTCAGGGACACTGAGAGGGCATTTGCAGAAAGGTGGGCTGTGTGGGAATAAGTTGAAGCCATGGGCAACTTGTTCAGTGTGCAGCGTGGGGCTCCAGCAGGATCCAAAACAGCCAAACAGATAGTGCAAGAAAGAGAAGGCAAAGAAGCAGTGAAAAATGTCAGACCGATACTCAGAAAGGCAGACATGCCAGAGTGTGGGTGTTTGGATGTTGAGAAATGGCACAGATTCAGGGAAGAAAAGAGAGGTTGGATAAAAGATAAGAGAGTAGAGCAACAAGTAAATAAATGGTGTCGTGTGGCTGAAGAGGTGCAGCATTGTGGATATAAAGAGACCACAGCGGGAGATAAGGTGTATTATGAATGTTTTAATGCACCAAAAGCAGGAATTGTGACTGCTACCGCCCCCCCTTCACATAAGCAGAAACCCAGACCAGATGAATGGACTTGTAAACATTGTAGTCAGAAAAACCCAGACTGGAGAGGTACTTGTGCTACGTGTAATGTTACTCGCCCTAGGCAGATTGCACTAAATCCTGTACAGAGGACGCTGACACTGAGACAGAGGTAGCGAAGGAATTGAGTTTTGCGGAGGAAGCTGACGGTGAGGAAAGAAAAGAACTCCCTGGGACCAGTACAAAAAAATCAGATGCATCCCGACCGAGGAAGGTCACAAGAATCAGACAGACACAGGAATATCATCCCTGGAGCCCCTCTGACCAGCTAGCTATGTTGAAACAGTTACCTGACCCTGAAAACCAACCTTTCCCATTTTACAGGCAAATACAGACAATACAGGTGACTTATAAATGCACTTGGTCAGACCTCGAGAGTTTGGTGACTGCAAAGGCAGGTGACGTGCTGGGACACATAATTAAGATGCATACTGATATGATGAAGGAGCAATCATGGATCATGGATGTTCAGTCTGAGAGGTCTGGAATGACGTACTGTGAGGCATTGAAAGGATGGGCTACAAAGAAACAAACAGAGCAGTCTGTACTGATGACTGACGTGACACAGCAAAAAGGGGAGAGTATAGAGACGTACTTTGGGAGGTTACAGCTGAAGTGGACAGACATGGGGTACAGTGCAAGAAACGACCTTGATATCAAAATATTGGTGAATGCATTCATTGACGGTATGAATAAGTTTTTACGAGAAGCAGTACAGACAGCCAGACCTGAGTGGAGAAACATGGACCCAACAGACCTTCTGCAAGTAGCTAAGGGGGTTGAACTGACAAAATGCAAGCGACCAGTTATGTATGCTAGAGCACAAGGAAGACAGTGGAAGCAGAGGGGGGGGGCACCAGGTGACCGAGCGACCGTACAGTGCTGGAATTGTGGACAGAATGGACATTATGCCAGACAGTGCAAAAACTCCAAAAAGGAGAGTGAGCAGACTGATTTCCCTCCTCCCTTGCCTCTGACCTAGGAAACTGGCAACCCAGTGACAAATGTGTACCCTGTTTTCGTTCCCTCAGGACCGGTCCCACCTTACTTACGACCATAACAATGCCAGGGGGGAAAGAGGCAGAATTTTTAATTGACACTGGGGCAGCCGGCACTGTGGTACATAAAAACCTGATAAAGCCAGACATGATTACTGACGAAACTGTGGAGTGTGTCGGGGTGGAGGGATTGGTGAGTGACGAGACTGTGGAGTGTGTCGGGGTGGAGGGATTGGTGAGTGACGAGACTGTGGAGTGTGTCGGGGTGGAGGGATTGGTGAGTGACGAGACTGTGGAGTGTGTCGGGGTGGAGTGATTGGTGAGTGACGAGACTGTGGAGTGTGTCGGGGTGGAGGGATTGGTGAGTGACGAGACTGTGGAGTGTGTCGGGGTGGAGGGATTGGTGAGTGACGAGACTGTGGAGTGTGTCGGGGTGGAGGGATTGGTGAGTGACGAGACTGTGGAGTGTGTCGGGGTGGAGGGATTGGTGAGTGACGAGACTGTGGAGTGTGTCGGGGTGGAGGGATTGGTGAGTGACGAGACTGTGGAGTGTGTCGGGGTGGAGGGATTGGTGAGTGACGAGACTGTGGAGTGTGTCGGGGTGGAGGGATTGGTGAGTGACGAGACTGTGGAGTGTGTCGGGGTGGAGGGATTGGTGTCTGAAACTCCCTTGACAAAACAGATGAAGCTGAGATTACAAGATAGCCAGGAAATTCTCACAAAGCTTATTGTTAGTGAAAACACTCCTATGAATTTGCTGGGGGCTGCTGTGTTAAGTGCTATCCAGGCTACCATACAATACACCCCAGAAGGTATTACAGTCACAAGTCCCCTCTCTGACAAACACTTGTGCAAGATTGCAGCAATGGTGTACATGTCCAAATCTGCGAGAGTGTCCGATACCAGAACTAGTGAAGACATAGCAATGCAACAAGTTCCAGACATTGTATGGGCAAAGGGAAAAACTGATGTTGGTCGGCTTCCTATTCCCCCAGTCATGATAAAATTAAAAGAAGGCTCCACTCCTCCTTGTTTAAAACAGTATCCCTTAAGCCCAGCCAAATCAATGGCCCTGACCAGAGATATAAGAGAATATGTGGAAGCAGGGGCTCTAGTACAAAGGTCCTCCCCCTGTAACACTCCCTTGTATCCAATCAAGAAAAAAGGGCCCAAAGGTTCCCCTGACACGTACAGAATGGTGCATGATGTGAGAGCTGTCAATGCTGTCACTGAGAGTGTAACACCAATTGTTCCAAACCCACATACCTTACTGTCACAAATCCCAGGGACCTCCAAATGTTTTACAGTAATTGATTTGGCATTTTTCTCTGTGCCTCTACACCCTGACTCTCAGTATCTTTTTGCCTTCACACATGAGGGGAAACAGTACATGTGGACAGTCCTCCCGCAAGGAGGAATGAATTCACCTACCATTTATTCTACAGCTATGGCAGGAATTCTGGAACAACCGCCTCATCCACAGGTTACGCTATTGCAGTACGTGGATGACCTTTTGCTCTGCTGTCCAGACCAGACGTCCTGCAAGGAAGCCACAATTTCTTTGCTGTGTTTTCTGGCAGAGAATGGTTGCAAAGTTTCACGTGAAAAATGACAGTACTGTAAGCAAAAGGTAACATTTTTGGGTCACTGTATCTCTGAAGGTACGAGACACCTGACTGAGGAGAGAAAACAAGCAGTCCAAAATCCTCTCCCTACCCAGGTCCCACCGGCAACTGCGCACCTTTTTGGGCTTAGTGTCATACTGCAGGCCTTGGATAAGGTCTGCCTCGCAAATGATGCAACCCCTCTATGATTGTCTGTCATCTGACCCCTTTGACCTCACTCAGGAAGCTATTGATTCCTTTCATTCCCTTAAACTACTCATTGTATCTGCCCCGGCCCTGAGTATTCCAAATTACGATCAACCATTTTTCTTGTTTTGCACAGAACAGGGAGGGCATGCGACAGCCGTCCTCACACAGCAACATGGTGACACACAAAGACCAATAGCTTACTACTCAGCGCGATTGGACCCAGTTGTCAGAGGGTCACCCACGTGTGTCCGTGCTGTAGCGGCTGCTGCAGTACTGCTAGGGAAAGCTTGTGAGATCACATTTCCCTTAACAATTTACTCCCCGCATGACATCCATGCTATACTTGTGCAAGTCCAACCGAAACACCTGTCTATGGCCAGACAGCTCAGACTTGAATGTGCCCTTCTGATTCCTGAGTATGTCACCCTCAAGAGGTGTAATGTTCTGAATCCAGCCACCCTTTTGCCAGTAGATTCAGAAAAGGGGGAATTGGTGACAATGGTAGCAAGTGAGGATGAATACTTTGACATGACACACGAGCATGGCTGCATAGAGCTGATGAGTCAGGAGACAGCAGGTTTTCCACATGTCTATGATACACCTATTACTAATGCAGATTTTGAGTTTTTTGTAGATGGCTCCAGATATCACCTGGATGGGAGATTCTACACTGGATATGCAGTAGTATCCTCACATGAGGTAATCCGAGCTGAACCACTCCCGCCGCACATGTCCGCGCAGGAGGCGGAGCTAACAGCGCTCATTGAGGCGTGTAGAGCGGGATCAGGTAGGAAAATTAATGTTTATTCAGACTCAAAGTATGGATTTGGGATCTGTCATGATTTTGGCCCTATCTGGAGAAGTAGAGCTTTTCTTACGTCAGCTGGTAAGCCTATTAAAAATGCAGAATTGGTAAAACGGTTAATGGAGGCACTAATGTTACCAGTCCAGGTTGGCATCATTAAGGTGAAAGCACACACAAAAGGTGACTCACTGGAGGTAGCGGGCAATAGAAGGGCGGATGCAGCTGCGAAAGCAGCGGCAAAGAGGCCTAGGGATCAGAGGATAGTGGCAGGGAGCCAGCAAGTCCCAGCCACAGTAAGTCTGGATGTCCTGAAATCCCTCCAGCATCAGGCTGCCCAAACAGAGAAGGAACACTGGGGAAAATGGGAGCTGGGCTGAACTCGAATGGAGTATGGGAAAGTAAGGATAGGTTGTGTTTACCAAGGTCCCTGTTCCCTATGATGGCACAAGCAACACATGGCCCCACTCACACCTCAAAAAGTCACATGTGTAACAAGGTGAATGCCTTCTGGATCGCTCCTGGCTTCAGTTACGTAGCCTCCAAACACGTACAATCCTGCATTATCTGCGCACAACACAACCCAGGTAAAACAGTAAAAGTCCCTAAGAAAGCAACACCCAGACCGCTCTACCCGATTCAACGACTGCAAATAGACTACATACAACTACCCAAGGTAGGAGTGTATGAATACGTCCTGGTATGTGTAGATCTCTTCTCAGGATGGGTTGATGCCTATCCAGTAAAATGTGCAAATGCTAAAACAACTGCAGAAAAACTGATGAAGGAACTAGTCTGTCGGTATGGCATCCCAGAAGCCATAGAAAGTGACAGGGGTACACAATTCACTGGAGAAATAATGAGGGACATTATGCAGGCCCTGGGAATAGAGCAGGCATTCCATACCCCTTATCATCCACAGAGCAGTGGAAAAGTAGAGAGATTAAACGGGACACTTAAACTAAAAATTCAAAAGGCCATGGTAGAGACAGGAAAGAATTGGGTAGAGTGCTTATCCCTGGCACTCTTTTCAGTCAGACACACTCCAAATAGAAAGACAGGCTTGTCTCCTTTTGAAGTCCTTTTTGGTAGTGCCCCAAAAACAGGTCTCTACTTTCCACAAGTGTTACAGATGCAGCACGGCACTATGACAGCCTACGTCCAGGCCTTACAGGAAAGACTTAATGTGGTGCATAAACATGTCTTTTCATCCATTCCAGATCCCAATGCAAGTGCAGATGTGCATCAGCTGAATCCAGGTGATTGGGTGGTCGTGCGCAGACACGTGAGAAGGAGCCTAGATCCACGCTCTGATGGCCCATTCCAAGTCCAGCTGACCACATCCACCTCAGTGAAACTTGAGGGAAAACCCACCTGGATCCACGCCAGTCACTGTAAAAAGGTCACTCCACCGGCAGAATGACAGTTTTGCTAATTATCCTGCTAGGTGTAGCAGGGTTGCTGCGCCAAACAAAGACACTGAGCGAACTTTTAACTACGGACTGGGATAATAAACTCATTCGCCACCATATTTCTCTTACTGAGGACATGGAAGGAGAAAAGCCAAAAGACTGTTGGATCTGCACACACAGTCCTATTTCTTCAAAGACTATGCCTTATTTAGCCTTACCTCTGGAACCACAGGAGGTATTGGTACCAGACTGTATACACAATGAAACCTGGACTGAATCTAGATTTTTGGGAGAAGATGTACCTCGTGATGTATCTGCTACATTGACTATAGTTGGATGGGTCACTAAACCCTGGTTCCAGCTAAATATCACACGACCCGATGGATACTCGTGGTGGATGGAATACGATTCAGACAAGGGCATAATTGCCAAAATAAAGACTAAGATTCCTCATTCGGGCCCCATTCCTCATGATGGATTATGGTTCAGTCTTCAATACAAAGGTGTTGGAAATTGTGGAAAAGACAATAACTGTTTCTATATACATACACATGACTCAACCAAGGACAATGAGACAGTATATCAGAAGGGTATTGAGGGCTGTACATCATCATTTATTAGACGGACTTTTAGGAGGGAGCGGGGTAGCTGTATCTCGGGTATGACGGGAAAACAAATGAACAATACATGGTGTGCTCATAAAGTCATGAAGGGGCTTCTGAATCTGCTTTATTGTGTACAAAGTCAAACTCACTTTTGTATTTTCCCAGAGGGAGTGTTTTTGGTTTGTGGGAATCGTGCTCACAAGTGGGTGAGCCCTGACATGAGAGGGGTCTGCACACTTGCTAGACTTACACCTGCCACTTTCATAGTTCCTCATAGTAAAGTAGATGTAGCAGCTGTCCCAATTCATACCTTGTATAAACGAGCAGCAGATAATAAACCCCGGCCAAATGGTAGGCCTCATGTAGTAGAAATGGGAAAAGCAAATAAGGTATTTAGTGCTATTTTCATACACCCTTTCTTAATGCAAATGTGGGACAAGCTAGTAGAGTCCACTGACTACCTGGATGATCACATTTTTCGGGTTCTTGAGATTCTAAATGCTACCAATGCTATACAAAAACAATTAATTGTAGTCACTAACCAGCATACTATAGTGCTAGACTTTGTGACAGCAAAAGACGGCGGAATGTGTCAAATAATTGGTCCTGCCTGTTGCCATTACATTGACCCTGCAGGCAACCTCCAGGTTACAGCAGATATACAGAAAACAAGTGAACTTAGGGATAAATGGTTAAAAGAGCACGATGCCAACAAGGACTCCTGGTGGGGAAATACATTTTCTTTTATGAATCCAGCCAATTGGTTTAAGGGCCTAGCAGGTTGGGTTTCTGGCATTATACAAACCTGTATGCAAATATTGATGTTCTGTCTACTGCTTTATATAGCTGTAAAAACATTGATATATGCATTACCTAAACTATTGAATAATGTATGTTCTAAGAGTCCCAACATTGAACCCTCTGTAGTTTACTACGGACCCCAAATGGCCTCTGCTGACCAGGAGTAGGTGTCCACACTGAGGGTGGATGGGTGAAGTGGTAGGAAGACCCCTCATGGGTACTAGGCCCATGAGCCAGCAGCTCCTGTTTGGACGCCTACTGACCCTGTAGTGAAGGTTATACCATTTACAAAAGGGGGAAATTGATCTGGAAGGGTTAATAGTTTCTCTATTTCTTCATTAAAGATTTATTGTTATTAGTAAGTATATCTGATGGTAGTTCATAGTCATGGAGCCTACGGAATAAGAGACCGGCTCAAGGATTATTATGGTCTCTAAATGTTCTTATCTTCTTCTTATCTCATATGCATGACTCTACATTTTTGTTTTGCTAAAACTTAAAGGTCATATGAGCAACTTGTAAAGTTCAGCTAGAAGCTTTTTTCTCTTTCTTTTGCAATATCACATTGATCTGTAAATGGTATAAATAAACTGTACTTTCATTAAATAAACAGAAGAAATTGATCATGCCCACATGGATGCTGGTCTTTTTCTCCGAGCGCTCGATCTGGATTAAGGTCTGAAGAGGCCTAATTCAGAGGACCTCACTGGTGATCCCATAAGCTGACTTGTGACAAAACAGAACAGCTACAACACGTTCCCATCCGCCTGGTCCCGCCCACTGGTGTGTCCTGGCTGTCATGGGGGGCGACTAGGATTTGTGGCTGATGTTCATATGTGTGCGATGTGCGGTGTTAATTCCCAAGGAGGAGGCGATTCCTATACCCTTGGTTGGGGGTACAGTAATCTGTGGCTACCTGGTTTTGCCAGGGTGTCACAGATACGATTGTTAGTCAGTGTGCTAGTCCAGAGACAGGTCCTAGTTGCACTCAGTAATTTACGCTCTTTATTAGTTTATAGGTTCTATTCCAGCAACGTTATGGATGGCTGCATGTGTAGAACATTATTCATAACCAAGCACTAAAATTTATAACCGAGCACCCTGCGTCTGGCACACTGGCGCCTGCCTGCTGCCTCGTACTGTGTCTATGGGTCAGCCACAATGGAGACCAGTCATGGAGTAGACTGAAACTTCCCAGCTGTGGAGTAAGGGGGTCGAATGCTCATTCTTCTAGACTCTGCTCCCTAGTGAGCCCCAAGTCAAACCCACGGGTGACCCATGTAGGTCCACGTCTCCAGCCGCCATATTACTGCAGCGGTCCTCACACTGGATTATTCCTCAGGATGATCGGCCGCCATGAGGGCACATCCCATTCTCTCCAGCCTCGCAGCCTTCACGACAAGTGGGAGACATGGCCGCATTAGAATCCTAATGTCATGTAATCATGGCAGAAATGATTTTGTTTATCCGGCTGCTGCGGCGACTCTTGACGAATCTCATGTATAATTGAGTATTCATTATTTCTTAAACCGTGTTCTCGGCGCAGATTTCCACATTTCCCATCACATATATTGTGCGCAATGATGAATATTTCAGGTTGGATCCTGCTAATCTCTGCAAGTTTTTCTCGTCTCTTCTTTAATGTATATTTTATAGCAGAACGAGTCAATAAATAATTACACCAAAAGGAAATGGCGCTACATTTGTTTAACACGCGCCGCCGTCCAGGGATTACGGAGTTTGTTTGGAATCTTAATATCAGAGATGGTAGAAACATTGTGTTGTATTATTCCTTGTAATGTCTTTATGGCCAGAGATAATGATCAGACGCGTACACACCAAGGCCGCCCACGCCTCTGTGTGCCGCCCACGGCACCTACACCTCCCTGTGCCGCCCACGCCTCCCTGTGCTACCCTGTGCTGCCCTGTGCCGCCCGCGTCTCCCTGTGCCATCTTGTGCCGCCCGCACCTCCCTGTGCCGCCAATGCCTCCCTGTGCTGCCCGGGCCTCACTGTGCCTCACTGTGCTGCCCGGGCCTCAGTGTGCCTCACTGTGCTGCCCGGGCCTCCCTGTGCCACCCTGTGCCGCCTGCGTCTCCCTGTGCCGCCTGCACCTCCTTGTGCCTCCCTGTGCTGCCTGCACCTCCCTGTGCCACCCTGTGCCGCCCGCGTCTCCCTGTGCCGCCCTGTGCCTGCCTGTGCTGCCCTGTGCGACCCTGTGCTGCCTGCTCCTCCCTGTGCCTGTCATGTTATGACCGGATTCAAACGAGGACTTATCTTACAGAAATCGGTCATCAGGTGTTTGGACTCTGGTAGCAGACACCCCACACCCCACTCCCACATGGATATACACAACATTCTAAAGATAAGATAAGAAGATTTTTTTACCTTTTGTGGAGTTGCGCAATCTCTCCCACCATGTAGTTTGTTTGGGAAAGGGAGGCGATGTTACGGCTGTCCTTCGTCCATATGTTTTTCATCCTAGCCCCATGTTGGGCACCAACTGATAAGGGAGAATTTTGGGTGAATATCTTCTATATAGGCATTTACATCTTAAACCGTCTGAACTTCAAATCATGAGTCAAATGTCAGGCATGCATGTGATATATCTACACAGACCAGAGATGAACCATGGGTCCGTGGAGAAAAGATGGCTGCTTTATTTTAAGGAAGTACCGGAATAATATCAGAAGTCAATTGGATTGGAGCCAAGAATGCGTACACGTCTTCTATTGGGTAAATGGCAAAAAGAGCTTATTGTGAGATATATATGTATATGTGTTTCATCATGTTATATTAAGCTAAATCATATAAGCTAAGCAATATAGATATATACGGTATATATATATATATATATGTATATGTGTTTCATCATGTTATAATAAGCTAAGCCAGCATGAATCAGAAAGTCTTATGATCAGAAAGTCCCATGTCTGAATACAGCCCAAACGCCATATTGAGTCCTGCTATTTTGGATATATTCATATAACAGTGAATACTGTATATAACAGTCCCGGTGTGCAGCCACTGACCCTGGCCCTCATCTGCCCGCTCGCTGTCGGGATTTCATTAGCTCTCATTATTGATGGTGGACCTGACTCTTCAGGAGTTCTTAGGATGTGATTGTTTGTCATTTTGGTGTTGTGATTAATAGTATAATTCTTAAAGATTTTTTCATCACCGAGTGTAAATAATCGTGTTTTCTTCTCTTGAAGTGACCCCGTTACCTCCGAAGCTGGTGATTATTGAGCGCCTTCCAAAGTCACCTTCATTTCATCGGCAAAATAAAAAGAATTAACATAGAACGACTATTACTGTCAGCGAAACTTCATTTAAAATGAATTAAAAAATCCGTCAGGTGGAATATACTGCAAAGATGAGCAGAGACATCATTCCTCTGAAGTACAGCAAAGAGTCTGCAGAGAAAGCCGAACATCAGAGTCTGTATCGGAGAAGAGTGCCGAGACCGAGGCCCATGCTCGCCTCACAGTCCTCATTTTTAGTGATCAGTGAGGGTAATCGTTACCATTCACTACTTGCTCGGATAGCTCAGTATTCAGGTTACTCGCCTCGCTATATTCCTATGTCCCGCATAGCAAAGAGTCTGCAGAGAAAGCCGAACATCAGAGTCTGTATCGGAGAAGAGTGCCGAGACCGAGGCCCATGCTCGCCTCACAGTCCTCATTATTAGTGATCACTGAGTGTATTCGTTACTATTCACTACTTGCACGGATAGCTCAGTATTCGGGTTACTCGCCTCACTATATTCCTATGTCCCGCACAGCAAAGAGTCTGCAGAGAAAGCCGAACATCAGAGTCTGTATCGGAGAAGAGTGCAGAGACAGCGGCCCATGCTCGCCTCACAGTCCTCATTATTAGTGATCACTGAGTGTAATCGTTACCATTCACTACTTGCTCGGATAGCTCAGTATTCGGGTTACTCGCCTCGCTATATTCCTATGTCCCGCACAGCAAAGAGTCTGCAGAGAAAGCCGAACATCAGAGTCTGTATCGGAGAAGAGTGCAGAGACAGCGGCCCATGCTCGCCTCACAGTCCTCATTATTAGTGATCAGTCAGTGTATTCGTTACTATTCACTACTTGCACGGATAGCTCAGTATTCGGGTTACTCGCCTCGCTATATTCCTATGTCCCGCATAGCAAAGAGTCTGCAGAGAAAGCCGAACATCAGAGTCTGTATCGGAGAAGAGTGCCGAGACAGCGGCCCATGCTCGCCTCACAGTCCTCATTATTAGTGATCACTGAGTGTATTCGTTACTATTCACTACTTGCTCGGATAGCTCAGTATTCGGGTTACTCGCCTCGCTATATTCCTATGTCCCGCATAGCAAAGAGTCTGCAGAGAAAGCCGGACATCAGAGTCTGTATCGGAGAAGAGTGCAGAGACAGCGGCCCATGCTCGCCTCACAGTCCTCATTATTAGTGATCACTGAGTGTATTCGTTACTATTCACTACTTGCACGGATAGCTCAGTATTCGGGTTACTCGCCTCGCTATATTCCTATGTCCCGCATAGCAAAGAGTCTGCAGAGAAAGCCGAACATCAGAGTCTGTATCGGAGAAGAGTGCCGAGACAGCGGTACATGCTCGCCTCACAGTCCTCATTATTAGTGATCACTGAGTGTATTCGTTACTATTCACTACTTGCTCGGATAGCTCAGTATTCGGGTTACTCGCCTCGCTATATTCCTATGTCCCGCATAGCAAAGAGTCTGCAGAGAAAGCCGAACATCAGAGTCTGTATCGGAGAAGAGTGCCGAGACCGAGGCCCATGCTCGCCTCACAGTCCTCATTATTAGTGATCAGTGAGTGTAATCGTTACCATTCACTACTTGCTCGGATAGCTCAGTATTCGGGTTACTCGCCTCGCTATATTCCTATGTCCCGCACAGCAAAGAGTCTGCAGAGAAAGCCGAACATCAGAGTCTGTATCGGAGAAGAGTGCCGAGACCGAGGCCCATGCTCGCCTCACAGTCCTCATTATTAGTGATCACTGAGTGTATTCGTTACTATTCACTACTTGCACGGATAGCTCAGTATTCGGGTTACTCGCCTCACTATATTCCTATGTCCCGCACAGCAAAGAGTCTGCAGAGAAAGCCGAACATCAGAGTCTGTATCGGAGAAGAGTGCCGAGACAGCGGCCCATGCTCGCCTCACAGTCCTCATTATTAGTGATCACTGAGTGTATTCGTTACTATTCACTACTTGCACGGATAGCTCAGTATTCGGGTTACTCGCCTCGCTATATTCCTATGTCCGGCATAGCAAAGAGTCTGCAGAGAAAGCCGAACATCAGAGTCTGTATCGGAGAAGAGTGCCGAGACAGCGGCCCATGCTCGCCTCACAGTCCTCATTATTAGTGATCACTGAGTGTATTCGTTACTATTCACTACTTGCTCGGATAGCTCAGTATTCGGGTTACTCGCCTCGCTATATTCCTATGTCCCGCATAGCAAAGAGTCTGCAGAGAAAGCCGAACATCAGAGTCTGTATCGGAGAAGAGTGCCGAGACCGAGGCCCATGCTCGCCTCACAGTCCTCATTATTAGTGATCAGTGAGTGTAATCGTTACCATTCACTACTTGCTCGGATAGCTCAGTATTCGGGTTACTCGCCTCGCTATATTCCTATGTCCCGCACAGCAAAGAGTCTGCAGAGAAAGCCGAACATCAGAGTCTGTATCGGAGAAGAGTGCCGAGACAGCGGTCCATGCTCGCCTCACAGTCCTCATTATTAGTGATCACTGAGTGTATTCGTTACTATTCACTACTTGCTCGGATAGCTCAGTATTCGGGTTACTCGCCTCGCTATATTCCTATGTCCCGCACAGCAAAGAGTCTGCAGAGAAAGCCGAACATCAGAGTCTGTATCGGAGAAGAGTGCCGAGACAGCGGTCCATGCTCGCCTCACAGTCCTCATTATTAGTGATCACTGAGTGTATTCGTTACTATTCACTACTTGCTCGGATAGCTCAGTATTCGGGTTACTCGCCTCGCTATATTCCTATGTCCCGCACAGCAAAGAGTCTGCAGAGAAAGCCGAACATCAGAGTCTGTATCGGAGAAGAGTGCCGAGACCGAGGCCCATGCTCGCCTCACAGTCCTCATTATTAGTGATCAGTGAGTGTATTCGTTACTATTCACTACTTGCACGGATAGCTCAGTATTCGGGTTACTCGCCTCGCTAAATTCGGATGTCCCGCACAGCAAAGAGTCTGCAGAGAAAGCCGAACATCAGAGTCTGTATCGGAGAAGAGTGCCGAGACCGAGGCCCATGCTCGCCTCACAGTCCTCATTATTAGTGATCACTGAGTGTATTCGTTACTATTCACTACTTGCTCGGATAGCTCAGTATTCGGGTTACTCGCCTCGCTATATTCGGATGTCCCGCACAGCCGGTTTCACGCCTGATTTGCAGCCACTAAACACGCTGGGCTTCTTAACCACAGTAAACAATAGGATAAAGCGTTGCTCACCACTCACAATGTATGGGGGAATAATGAAAAGCAGAACTGCTATGGGAACACTGGACTGGTTTTGGGGCTCCTTTGCATTGATCAATACAATGGCTCAACATCTCTCATTCCTATTATTCACAGCAGTTATGCATTCATGGTTTTCACTTTTTTCAGATATTCATTGTATTTTCCTTCTCGTGTTCCCGTAGCAGTTCTGCTTTTCATTATTCCCCTATACATTGTGACTGGTGTGCAACTCTTTATCCTATTGTTTAGTTGTATATTTTTGAGTCTTGCACCCTGTTCACACCATTGGTGTTCCAGACGTACATTCTTTAATTCTTAACCACAGTAAGACCTAGTGTGCACGCTGTGTAGTTTTGATGTGTATTTTCAGAAATCTGCAGCAAAATCTGCATGTCCATTGTGAAGCCAGCAAAGTCTATGAGAATTCAGAAGTTCTGTGCCCACGTTGAGTATTTTTCCCTTGCGTATTTGGTGCCGATTTCTTTTTTTCTGCACCAAACACGCAAGGAGGGGATGTTGCGCTCTCCCACTGCTCGGGTCCGGCTGCCGCGGCCTGCTGCTGCTGCTCGGTGGCTCGAGCGATGGGCCGGATCCCGGGGACTCTAGCGGCGCTCCTCGCCCGTGAGTGAAAGGGGATTGGGATTTGGGATAGTTTATTGTCCGTGACGCCACCCACGGTTGTGGTGATTTGTTGGCACCACCGCTGCTCTGTATGAGGATCCCGGGAATGATGGTAGGGAGCAGCTAGTTGTTGTGTTGCCCCTCCGTGGGTAGGGGTTGGTGATCCCGGGGGCCCAGTGATGAGGGGGGTGATGCAGGGCTTGGTGGGATGCAGGGACGCGGGGGCAGCTCTGTGCCTTGCGGCACTGTGGTACTCACTCAGCCTGAGACGATGACACAGTTCTCGGTAAAACACACGGCTGGAAAGACGGTTCCCACGGACGGCTGCACTTGCTTTCCCCAGTAGTTGACGGTGACGGTCCCTTTTCCTGCACCTAAGATGATGATGGTTGCGATGGGTTCCCACCGGTAACCCGCTCCCCGGCTTGGATATGGGCCGGAGGAGCCCTACTTTGCCCGCAGGCGCTGGCCCTGAGAAACTGGTGCCCTGGCGGTGGCGGTGTCTCTCTGTCACGGTTGGACTGTTGCCTTCAATCGGGACTTGGTTGTTAGGAGACAGTCGTCCCCTTCACTGACGGATTTGGCAGATTATGGTGACTCCTAGCCTTGCCGGGATCCGAAAGGCCCCTGCCCTGGTGCTGACTGTTCTTTGTATACTGCTCCAGACCGCCGGGTCACCACCCGTCCGCGGTCCTTCCAGCAACCTCCGAGCAGTCCCCCTGCGGACTATCACCGCCGTCTGCTGACCTTGCTGTCTCTCAGTCCGGGGTACACACCCGGACCAGCTTCAGGCTTCACAACTGTCACTTTTTACTCTTTCTCTCCAGCTCCTCTACCACTTCACTTCCTTCTACTTTCACTTCCTTAACTCATCTTAGCTGTTTACTCCTTCACTTCCCTAACTGATCTGTCTGGTTCTCCCGCCTCCAGGGCTGTGAACTCCTCGGTGGGCGGAGCCAACCACCTGGCCCACCCCCTGGTGTGAACACCAGCCCCTGGAGGAAGGCAACAAGGATTTTTGGTTAGCCTAGATGTTCCTAACTGGGGTGTAGGGTGTGGTGGTGTTTTGACCTGTGACCCCTGGCTTGCCCAGGGCGTCACAAATGCGTCTTCCGCTTCCAGCCATCTTTGACATGCCTGGGACATCTTCTGGGCATACATCCTAAACGATCCGCCCGTGGTGCATGGGAGGTCTCGGAACTGTGCCCTATGTGAGTCTGGGGTGATGGCATGGTAATCCAGGATAGTCCGCTTTACAATGTTGTAATCCTGGTTCTGCTGTGAGGCAATGGTGTGATAAGCCTCCGTCAGGCTTCTGTTCAGGAGTCCCACTTATAAACGCATCCAGCCAGAGTGGGGCACTCACCGCACACTGCTGCTCAAAGTCCTTGAAGAATCCTTCCACATCTCCAGGAGCCTCATCAAATGGCTTGAAGTCCACCCGGGTGATCCATACAGGCTCCCGGATCGCTGGGTTTACACTCCAACTCACATTACTCCCTCTGCCGGACTCCATTGCTTCTTGTCTCCTCTGTGCTCGGCGAGCAGCCTCCTCCTTATACTCCTCAGATACACCGGGGCCAAGAGCTGCCATCTCTTCTTCATACCACACCAACCACTGGCTTTTTGGGGCAGGGATCCCCGTCTCCAGTGTTTGTACATCAGACATCTGGTTGGAGGTGGACTCGCTCGCACCCACCAGTAGATCAATTAAGGCCTCTTTACTCAGTCCCTGGTAGCTCAGGCCCAGATCTTTGGCTCTCTCGTTTAGACTGGATGCGGTCCAGTTTCTGTACTCACTCTGTGGGTGGTTCTCCATTAGGCTGCACTCTGTTGATCCCACCGCTGCCACCAGTTGTCACGGGGTCCTTCTCCCATATCACACAATCAACAGAGCGAGAGATGGGTGAACAATCCAAAGAACATTTATTCCATGCAATCCAGAATGACCATCAAATAATCCACCACATTGAGGGTAAAATATTCCAATAATGGCATAAATGTCCTGGGTATGAGTCACAATCCTCCAGCAGTCCTTTTCCAGGCAAATTGGGGTGTCTCAGTCTCTCTGGGGTGTCAGCCTCTACTCAGTGGATCAATCTTTCTCTTTCTCTCTCCTCCTGCTCAGCCAGACTGACAAATCCCCCAGGTAAGCAGAGTTTACAATAGGTGGATCCCAGGCCCCCTCTCCCAGACTTAAGGTACCGTCACACACAGCAACATCGCTAGCAACATCGCTGCTGAGGGTCAACTTGCTAGCGATGTTGCTGTGTGTGACATCCAGCAACAGCCTGGCCCCTGCTGTGAGGTCGTTGGTTGTTGCTGAATGTCCTGGGCCATTTTTTAGTTGTTGCTCTCCCGCTGTGAAGCACAGATCGCTGTGTGTGACAGCGAGAGAGCAACAACTGAATGTGCAGGCAGCAGGAGCCGGCTTCTGCGGACGCTGGTAACCACAGTAAACATCGGGTAACCAAGAAGCCCTTACCTTGGTTACCCGATATTTACCTTTGTTACCAGCGTCCACCGCTCTCAGCTGTCAGTGCCTGCTCCCTGCACACATAGCCAGACTACACATGGGGTAATTAACGAGATGTGTACTGTGGCTAGGTGTGCAGGGAACAGGGAGCCGGCACTAACAGCTGAGAGCGGCGGACGCTGGTAACGAAGGTAAATATCGGGTAACCAAGGGAAGGGCTTCTTGGTTACCCGATGTTTACCGTGGTTACCAGCGTCCGCAGAAGTCGGCTCCCTGCTGCCTGCACACGTAGCAGAGTACACATCGGGTAATTAATCCGATGTGTACTGTGACTAGGTGTGCAGGGAGCCAGCGCTAAGCGGTGTGCGCTGGTAACCAAGGTAAATATCGGGTTGGTTACCCGATATATACCTTAGTTACCAAGCGCAGCATACTTCCACGTGTAGCGACGCTCCAGCGATCCCTGCCAGGTCAGGTTGCTGGTGGGATCGCTGGAGCGTCGCTTAGTGTGACATCTCCCCAGCGACCTCCTAGCAACTTACCAGCGATCCCTATCAGGTTGTATCGTTGTTGGGATCGCTGGTAAGTTGTTTAGTGTGACTGGGCCTTTAGGGACAGGAACACTACAGGGGGTAATTACCTACAGACAATACAATGTGTGCCGCCCCCGTGCTAGCAGCCGGTGCTGCTCGGATCCGGATCTACGGTGTGGCTCGAGGGGTTCTCTGGACCCAGAGGTCGCGTGGACACTCCGAATAAAAGGGGACGTATTTATACGGGATTGGTTGTAAAATGTCTGTGACGCCACCCACGGTGTGTGGTGAGATGTAGCAGCACCACTGCCGTTGCGGGGCTCCCGGGGACGTTGGTCTGGCAGCTGGATGTTAACCCCTCCGTGGGTAGGGATGGATGTCTCGGGGCCCAGTGTCTCTATGCTGAGGATGGTGATTGCAGGGGTCGGCGCACCCGGCCAGGCCGGGGATGTTACTCACAGTCGAATAAAGCACACATGTCCTGTGATAAACCAAGGTGATGGTGGCCGGCTGCTGCAGACGGGTGTATCTGATCCCACACCCGGGCTGGTAGTCAAAGTCTCTCTCCTCTGCACCCAGTGTGTTGTAGGTAGGACTTCCTGGTTTGAAACGTGGGAGTCCACTCCCGGTCCTTTGGTTGGGAGCCGTGCCCGTCTGACGCTGACCCTTGGGATCTACGGGCCCTGGCGGATGCCCTATCCCTCTCGGTGGGTGGTTGTCTACTTTTCGGGACTTAGGTTGGGACAGGACCTAAAATCCTGCCCTCAATTGCTTAATTAGCTAGGCCATCGGTGCCGGTCCTGGCTTCAGGGTTCAAGTACCCCCTCTGTGCCCACGGTTTCCGGGTCGGTTCTCCGGTGTCAGTATTGGCGGGCTCCAACCCTGCCCCGGTCCACCTCGGATCTACGGCAGCCGTCTTCCCGTCTCCTGCAGACTCTGACTACCGTCTGCCACCTAGCCAGGACGTCAGGGCTCCAACCCCGATGTCTGTCAGCTTGAACTCCAGGCCTTGATTGCCTGAGCTCCACTTTCACTCAACTCCAAACTTAACTGAACTTAACTGACTGTTTTCCCACCCCAGGCTCTCCAGACCCCTAGGTCGGCGTTTCCTAACTGCCTGGTCCCGCCCACTGGTGTGTCTGTCCTGCCCTGAGGGGGGTGACTAGGGTTTCAGGTAGGCTGATTTAACACCGTGTGGGATAGGTGTTGTGCGGGGTCCTATGTGTACATCTACCTGGTTTTCAAGGGCGCTACAAATGTACACACAAGCAATACAAATAATGAACAGTGAACCAAGCTAAAATACGAACCTACACAGCATGATACACAGTACACCATATTGCACCATCACAGTATGCCCATAAGATGTCCCAGGCATGTCGGAGATGGTTGGAAGCGGAAGACGCCTTCACTGTGGAAGACGTTCTACAGGTATTTCTTATTGAACAATTTCTTTACAAGTGTCCCTCAGAAATATGGGAATGGGTCAGAGAGCGCACGCCGCAAACCTTGGATAGAGCTGCATCCCTGTCTGATGAGGCAATGGAAGAGGCTTATGGACAATAAGCCACAGTCTAATTCTCCTGTGCCTTGGCCTTCTCCAGTTATATCTGCCCCACCACCCAGCTGCAAGCCGATGACATCCACGTCTCACAATCCTGGGCCCCAACAGTTCCAACCACACCCTGTGGAAATCACAGAGAGGAGATATTATGGGTGTGGGCAACCTTGGCACCTGCAATGCAGTTGTCCCACAAGGACTCGGAGGGAACCCCATGCACCTCCACCTCGTCCGGTGCATTTTGTGCATTCCATCCCGCCTGAGGAAGAGGTACAACTGTCGCAGGCGGGGGCGCAGACCACGTCAGGGGGCTACTCGAGGCACTCGGATCCGGGATCGTGGCTGCGGCTCGAGTGGCTACTGGATCCGGGGCTTGTGCAGCGGCCTGTTGCCCACAACAATAATAAAAGGGGGTATTTACAGTTTGTCAGTGACTCCACCCATGGGTTGCAGTGATGGTTGGTGGCACCGCCGCTGCCTTGGTATGGGACGCCCGGGGCTGATGGAGAGGGGCAGCAGGATGGTATCCCCTCCACGGGTAGGGGAGGTGTTGTCCCGGGGCCCAGGTGTACGGGAAGTATCCTACCGAGCGTATTCTGCAGGGCTGGACCGGGTGGTATTGGTGTACTTGTAAGGGGTGGGCAGACCCCGGGAAATTATAGGCCGGTAAGTTTAACCTCTACGGTTGGTAAAATCCTTGAGGGTTTCTTGAGAGATGCTATACTGGAGTATCTCAAGAAAAATAACCTTATGACAGAGTATCAACATGGGTTTATGAGGGATCGATCCTGTCAAACTGATCAGCTTCTATGAAGAGGTAAGTTCAAGCCTGGAGCAGGGAAATGCAGTGGATGTTGTGTATATGGACTTTTCAAAAGCTTTTGATCCGGTGCCACACAAAAGGTTGGTACATAAAATGAGAATAATGGGGATAGGGGAAAATATGTGTAACTGGGTTAAAAACTGGCTAAGTGATAGGAAACAAAGGGTGGTTATTAATGGTACGTACTCGGACTGGGTCTCAGTTCATAGTGGGGTACCACAGGGGTCAGTATTGGGCCCGCTTCTTTTCAACATATTTATAACTGACCTTGTTGGGGGCATGCGGAGTAGAATTTCAATATTTGCAGATGATACTAAACTCTGCAGGGTAATCAATACAGAGGAGGATAATTTTATATTACAGGGAGATTTATGTAAATTGGAGGATTGGGCTGAGAAGTGGCAATTGAAGTTTAATGTAGATAAATGTAAGGTCATGCACTTGGGTAGAGGAAATAACATTTATGATTATGTACTTAATTGTAGAACACTGGGTAAAACAGACACAGAAAAAGACTTGGGTGTATGGGTGGATGGTAAACTTCACTTTAGTGGCCAGTGTCAGGCAGCTGCTGCCAGGGCTAATAAAATAATGGGATGTATTAAAAGAGGTAGAAGTGTTCATGAAAAAAATATAGTTCTACCTCTGTACAAGTCACTAGTGCGACCGCACTTATATACTGTGTACAATTCTGGTCACCGATATATAAGAAGGACATAGCTGAACTGGAGAGGGTGCAGAGAAGAGCCACCAAGATTATTAGAGGAATGGGTGGGCTGCAACACCAAGACAGGAAAAACGAAGGCTTAGGGGGGATCTAATCACAATGTATAAATATATGAGGGGACAGTACAGAGACCTTTCCAAAGATCTTTTTACACCTAGGCCTGCGACTGGAACACGGGGGCATCCGCTACGTCTTGAGGAAAGAAGGTTTAATCATAATCACAGACGAGGATTCTTTACTGTACGAGCAGTGAGACTATGGAGCTCACTGCCGCATGATGTTGTAATGAGTGATTCACTACTAACATTTAAGCAGAGCCTGGACGCCTTTCCTGAAAAATGTAATATTACCAGTTATGTATATTAGATTTTATGACAGGGTATTGATCCAGGGAACTAGTCTGATTGCCGGATGTGGACGAAGGAAGGAAATGTTTTCCCCATTGGAACTTGTTTGCCACATTGGGGTTTTTTTGCCTTCCTCTGGATCAACATGTTAGGCTACGGGTTGAACTAGATGGACTTAGAGTCTCCCTTCAACCTTAAAAACTATGATACTATGATACAAAGAGGTGCAGTGTTTCCCCCTGAAGATACCCCCGCTGGGGTAGACAAAGCTGTTGATGTTTTATGTTGATGTTTTATTGCAATTGCACTGTTTTAGTGGGTTTCCCCTAGAGCCCGGGTGGGACGGCTGTCCCCATAGAAACTGTGCAGGAGGGAGGAGGAGCCGGCAGCTTAGGGGGAAGGGAGAGTGTGTGTGTGTGGAAAGGCAGTTGATTCCGGGACGGGGGGGGGGGGGGGGGGGGGGGGGAGAAGGAACAGCCAGGGGCAGAGTGTGGAGCTGAGTGGGCAGAAAGGAAGAAAGAAAGAAGGGAAGAAGAGAAGAAGTGTCCTCAAGGGTGAAGCAGAATTGGTGTGGGTCCAGTCTGTGATAGCCGGAGTGGGAGCCTAGGTGAAGTGGAGTAGCCGGGCACATCCCCACTAGAGGAGACAACATGGAAAGATTTCCTTGGACAGGAATTGTGACCGTGCGCTACAAAATCCGTGCATTGAGCTGTCTGTGAAACTCTGTGCAATAAAGATGTCGTTTGGTTTATCTGATCCCTGCCTGAAGAGTCTTCCTGCGGCTGTAAGTATGCTCTTTTCCACCACACTCTGCCCCACAGAACAATCCCCTGTCCCAATAGTGACGGCGGAGCCGGGGGTAAGCCTGATAGAAAAAGGGGCCACAACTACAATCCCCGAGGCACCCCTGGCACCCCGTTACATGTGGCATAGTCGGCAGGATACGGATTATTGGCGAAGGGTCCCAGTCCCATGGTGGGAAGAAGAACAAGTGGTGCCTACGGCGTTGGACCAGGCACAAGATGGCGGCAAGATGGCCGTCGTCTTCATGAACACAGTGAGAGCGCGAAGAATTGGCACCAAAAGAAGAGCCTGTGGCTGGCCGGTGAAGAAAAAGAAGTGCGGAGTGCGCCGCTCAAAGAGGGGAGGTGCTGGCCCCAGGATGCTGATGAAGATATGTGAAGTGGGCGGCGTTACAGGGAAAAAGAAGAGCCGCCTTGGCCGGGTCGACTTGATGTGCGAGACTGGGGGTGGAGTTTACCCAAGAGCGGGAAAAGAAGGCCCGCCTCCACCTTCTCCAGCATCTCCACTGTCCCCGGCGCCATTGCAAGAAGCGACAGTACAGAGACTGACTCCGAGCAAAATGGAGACTCTGAGAAGACAGCATGCTGCAGTGGGCGCGCTGGTAGCAACCAGCCTGGGCAGAGGATGCCCGAAGCAGACTGCGGCCGCGCAGTGGCAGCAAGAAATCGAATGGGAAGAGTGCCAATACCGGAGGCGAACCCAACAGAGACCGGTACTGGCTGAGATTTCCCGGCCGAGAAGCACACTGGCGGTATCGCCCGAAGTTACGACAGGACCGAGTGCTGATCCAGAGAAGGGGACCCCGGCGGTGCTGGCAATTCACCAGAGCCTGGTCACACATCCGGTGATCGTCGTGGGCAGCCCACAGCCGTCCCGTTCAGAGACCCCGTCACCACCGTCGGGGGTTGAGGAGGCAAAAGCGGAGGCAGAAGCGCCAGAACCAACCGTCAACTACGAACCATTCCGGAGGCTGCGCCGCTTGCCAGGTCAGTCCCTTTCTGATTATGTGAGGGCTCAGCGGGCCGAGTGGCAGTGCGCTTATCACCCCGAGTGACCCGTAATGACCGGAGGTAATGGACACGTTCATGTTGAAGACCGGCATTGTTCCAGAGCCGGAAAAGTTCCACAGTTTGCAACCAAAGTTTAAGCTACGAGCCCGGAAGGAGCCTGATACTGGACTGAGCGCAGGGGCCCCTTCTGTGTTGTCAAAGAAGACTTTGTTGTTTTTGATCCTGCCTTCAAAGACCGGGAGTGCTGTAAAAGCCTCCGAGCACATCGTCTACAAAGACCGGGAGTGCTGCAAAAGCCTCCGGGCACACTATCTACTAAGACCGGGAGCTCCCAGGAGGGACTCCGGGCGCCGGACTTGTGCGCTCCTTGAGTGTGCCTTTATGTGAACGTTTTTAAGGTTTTTATAAAAGTGTTGTTGCTGCTAAGTTTGTGTGTTACAGGTGCGGGCCTTGCCGGGAGGCTAAGGCGAAAAGAGGGGAGGAATGTAAGGGGTGGGCAGACCCCTTACAAAGAGGTGCAGTGTTTCCCCCTGAAGATACCCCCGCTGGGGTAGACAAAGCTGTTGATGTTTTATGTTGATGTTTTATTGCAATTGCACTGTTTTAGTGGGTTTCCCCTAGAGCCCGGGTGGGACGGCTGTCCCCATAGAAACTGTGCAGGAGGGAGGAGGAGCCGGCAGCTTAGGGGGAAGGGAGAGTGTGTGTGTGTGGAAAGGCAGTTGATTCCGGGACAGGGGAGAAGGAACAGCCAGGGGCAGAGTGTGGAGCTGAGTGGGCAGAAAGGAAGAAAGAAAGAAGAGAAGAAGTGTCCTCAAGGGTGAAGCAGAATTGGTGTGGGTCCAGTCTGTGTTAGCCGGAGTGGGAGCCTAGGTGAAGTGGAGTAGCCGGGCACATCCCCACTAGAGGAGACAACAAGGAAAGATTTCCCCAGACAGGAATTGTGATCGTGCGCTACAAAATCCGTGCATTGAGCTGTCTGTGAAACTCTGTGCAATAAAGATGTCGTTTGGTTTATCTGATCCCTGCCTGAAGAGTCTTCCTGCGGCTGACAGTATGCTCTTTTCCACCACACTCTGCCCCAGAGAACAATCCCCTGTCCCAATAGTGACGGCGGAGCCGGGGGTAACCCTGATAGAAAAAGGGGCCACGACTACAATCCCCGAGGCACCCCTGGCACCCCGTTACATACTCACAGTTCCAGAAGAATTCACACAGAGTACGAATGGTAAACCAAATTGCCAGTGACCAGTAACCTCCGGCGGGTGTATTCGGGTCCCACACCCTGGGACAGCAAGCAGGGGTCCCTTCCTCCTGCACTTAATGTTTGTGTCCTTAGTTTGACTACTCCGCTTGAAACGGGGAAGTCCACTCCTGGTGATTCTGTGTGTTGGGAGCTGTGGCCCGCGAGAACTGATCCGTGGGATCTTAGCAGGCAATTGCGGAGCCCTATCCCCCTCGTTGGGCTTCCGTCTCGCTGTCTGGGCTTACTGGTGGGACAAGACGTGGAGACTTGTCCCCGGCTGGCAAATTGACAAGGGGCTTGAAGTTGTCCTCGCCCTAGGGTCCAGGCACACCGACTGTACATGGCCTCCGGACCGGATTCCCGCTGTCGGCACCAACAGGCTGCAACCCTGCCGCGGTCCACTTAAGGTCTCCCGCGACTGGATCTCCGTCGCCTGTTGCCCTGTCTGCAGTCTGCCATCTAGTCGGTAATCTGGTAGTCCAGGAGCTCCAACCCCTGACCACCCTGTCACTTCACTCCTCTCACTTCCTCTGGCTGACTCAGACCGTGTCTCCACACTAACTGACGTGTTCCCTCCCCTGACACCTCAGAACCCCTAGGTGGGTGTCACCATCCACTTGGCCCCGCCCACTGGTATGTCCCTATTGTCATGGGGGTGACTAGGCTTTGCTGGCTGATGTTGTGTACCTGGATGTGGGGTTTGTGTTGGCATGCCAAGGAGGATAGGGTCTTGCACCTGGAAGATTTGTGCAGCCTCTGTGACAACCTGGTTTTGCCAGGGCGTCACACAACCACCTCTACTGGAGTATGCCACTGACCACTGCACAATAGATGCCCCTGTCGGAGTGTATGGGCTCCGGCCTTTGTCACCAGGTTCTCCTACTGCCTTCTCCAGAATGCACATTAGAAGGAGTAAGACGCAGAGGACATGTTATCGATGTGGGCAGCCTGGGCATTTACAAGACACTTGTCCTACTGGTCGATTGAGGAATGACCTTGCACCAAATCGCCTGTTCATACTCTACAGCCAAATACAAGGGGGCAAGAGTTCTCACCCCTTCAAGAGGACTTGCCTAATGACTCAGGCACTCATGGTCGGCCACTAGGGGTTTATGGGGTACGAGTCACAGCCCCGAGTTCCTCTCACCATCAAAGTAAGCACTTACAGGAGGTTGTGCTGGATGGACAGACAGACATTGGATTTTGTGATTCTGGGGCATTTCTCACAATTGCTGATCCCCGGGTGGTTCGGCCAGAGGCGATACATCATGGACCAGGGATTGTTATTGAATTGGCTGGAGGACAAAGGAGGAAGATCCCAAAGGTGACTGTAGATCTGGACTTTGGCTTTGGGGTCAAGCAATGTGTGGTTGGGGTGATGAGTGACCTGCCTGCAGATATTCTCCTAGGAAATTATGGATCAGGAAAGGAATTTCCACCACTTACTGCTTTATATTCCTGAACACGGAATTTGTATCCTTGCACCGTTCTGGGTTTTGGAGCCAGGTGAAATAATATTACGGGTGAGCTGAAATACAACTTTCCTTCCTGTAAATAATGATGTCATCAAGGTACGCTGATGCATACGCCTGGTGGGGTTCCAGCACCAAGTCCATCAACCTCTGGAACGTGGCCGGAGCGCCGTGTAACCCAAAAGGCAAGACAACATAGTGGAAGAGACCCTCCGGCGTAACAAAAGCGGTTTTCTCCTTGGCGGACTCCGTCAGTGGCACCTGCCAGTACCCCTTGGTCAGGTCGAGCGTGGTGAAATATCGCGCCTGTCCCAGCCTATCAATCAGCTCATCCACCTGGGGCATGGGGTAGAGATCGAACTTGGATATTTCGTTCAATCTCCTAAAGTCATTGCAGAACCTTAAGGAGCCATCGGGTTTTGGTATTAGGACAATGGGACTAGGCCATTCACTCCGGGATTTTTCGATGACCCCCAGGCGTAGCATTGTCTTCACTTCCTCTGATATGGCTTGTCTTCGAGCCTCCGGTACCCGGTATGGCTTCAGGCGTACCTTCAGGTGAGGCTCGGTGACAATGTCATGTCGTATCAGACTGGTCCTACCAGGCAGCTCGGAGAAGACATCGGGGTTCTGCTGAACCAGCCGTCTGGCCTCTCGCCTCTGTTGCTTGGTGAGGGCTTCTCCAATCCTTACTTCCGGTTCGTCCTCTCCGGAGGTCGCTGGAGCCGGATGTGAACGACCCGAAGAGGAGGGAGGTGTGGAAAAAACAGCCATCAGGCTTTCCCGTTCCTGCCAAGGTTTTAACAGGTTGACATGGTATATTTGTTCAGGTTTCCACCTACCGGGCTGCAATACCTTGTAGTTGACCACCCCGATTCTTTCCTTTATCTCGTAGGGGCCTTGCCACTGAGCCAGGAATTTACTCTCCGCCGTGGGGATCAATACCAACACCCGATCCCCGGGTTTAAAGGTCCGCACGGTGGCTTGTCTATTGTAGCGGCCGCTTTGCGCGGCCTTAGCCTCCTCTAAATTCTCCTTCACAATTGGCATGACCGCGCTTATGCGGTTCTGCATACCCAAAATGTGTTCAATCACACTTTTATGGGGGGTGGGCTCCTGCTCCCAGGTTTCCTTTGCCAGGTCCAACAATCCCCGGGGATGTCGCCCGTATAACAACTCAAAAGGCGAAAACCCCGTGGATGCCTGTGGCACCTCTCGGATGGCAAACATCAAATAGGGAAGCATCATATCCCAGTCTTTCCCTTCTTTGGAAATCACCCTTTTGAGCATGGTTTTCAGGGTTTTATTGAATCGCTCCACTAAACCGTCCGTTTGAGGATGATACACAGACGTACGCAACTGCTTGATCTGGAGTAGCCGGCATAGCTCTTTGGTCACTTTAGACATGAATGGGGTCCCCGGATCCGTAAGGATCTCCTTGGGCAACCCCACCCGGCAGAACACCGCAAACAACTCCCGAGCTATAAGCTTTGCTGCAGCATGTCTGAGAGGTATCGCCTCGGGATACCGGGTGGCATAGTCAACGATCACTAGGATGTGTTGGTGCCCTCGAGCGGACTTTACGAGGGGCCCCACCAGATCCATCCCTATCCGTTCAAAAGGGACTTCTATAATGGGTAACGGTACAAACGGACTGCGAAAGTGGGCTAGGGGTGCGGTAAGCTGACACTCCGGGCAGGTTTCGCAGAACCGTTTTACCTCCCCAAAGACCCCGGGCCAATAGAACCTTTGCAATATTCGCTCCTGCGTTTTCTTGACCCCTAGGTGGCCACTCAACAGGTGTTTATGAGCCAAGTCGAGGACCCGCCGGCGATATGGCTGGGGCACGACCAACTGCTCTACCCCCACGCCCCGTATTTCATCTACCCGGTAGAGTAAATCCTGTTTAAGAGCGAAATGGGGGTACCTTACCTGGGCACCGGAGTTATAGGGTATTGGTGTGCACTCAGCTAGAGTATGGTTTCATTAGACGTGCTAGTGTGGGGTCAATAGTCCCAGAACGTATTATATAGTAGACACTGCACTCTCTTGTTGATAAAATGAAGACAAAAAGTTTTTTTCTTTGCAAAAAAGTGATTATTTATTTGATGGCGACAAAAGATGGTGGACGTTTCGGCCCAATGGCCTTTATCATGTATAGTCGCTCCACAAGAGGGCTGTTTCAGAAGAGAAGAAAATAATGGAGCAGGATGGAAGGAGTACCACCAAGAATAGTTTATGATACAAGATTTTCCAGAGGATGAAGTCTAGAAGCAGGTTAGATTTCCTTTGGCTGGAAGGAATTCGTGTACATGTATTCCAATGGAAGAGATTTCCAGCTGATAAAGGCTCCTGCAGACTTCTCTCATGTGGAGGAGGAGGAGGAGGTTTTAGACATTGGTGGGGTGGATATTTTCCTTCTGCACGCCGTCCGACTGACGGCCATATCCTGGGAAGGTGGTTAGGCCGAAACGTCCACCATCTTTTGTCGCCATCAAATAAATAATCACTTTTTTGCAAAGAAAAAAACTTTTTGTCTTCATTTTATCAACAAGAGAGTGCAGTGTCTATTACCTGGGCACCGGGCAGCTGTGCCACCCCGTCAACCACTGTCACCCGACTCCGGGCATGTATTAATGTAGGGTCCTGGAGTTGGGCTGTCCCAAACGTATCTGGGGACGCCTCCAACTCCGGGATAGGCTTGACCATCTCAGCCTCTCCTGCCAATACCTCTAGGGGCGACCTATCGGGTTCACATTCTGTCCCTATCATGGGGACCCCTACGGCAGGCGTCCCGGATTCGGGATTGTCGGGCTCAGGTCCCGGACTGTCCAATACCTGAGGGGACTTAGGAGGCCCCTTCCATAGAGTCCAAAAATACGGCAGATCCCTTCCTAGGATCACGTCATAGGGAAGAGTGTTAATAAGTCCCACCTCATGTTGCACCTGACCGCAGGGTGCTGTGATGGTGACAATCCCCGTGGGATAGTCTCGGCGGTCCCCATGTATGCAAACCACCCCCACGGCACGTCCTGTGGCCTTTACTTCAGCCCTTAGGGTTGATCGCACAAGGGTCACTAAGCTTCCGGAATCCAACAAGCCTGTAACCGGACATCCATTAACCTGTATTTGGCACAAGTAGGGCTCAGTCTCCGGGGAGACAAGGTCCGCGGTACTCACCGCCTGAGCATACATTGAACCCCGCCGGGTAACCCCACAATCCATGGGCTCCATGGTGAGTGGACACTGGGCTTCCATATGTCCCACCCGCTGGCACCGCCAACATCTAATAGGGAAGGAAACCCCCTTGACGAGTTGTCGTTTAGGGTACATAGCCTTCCGGACCTCAGGGACCGCGGGCGTGGCCTCAGACGGGACGGTAGCGGACTCCCGCACCGGTGTCCGCGGTGGGTCCTTGGCCCGAGGCTTGGAGGGGCCGGACCGACGGGCGGCACGCAAAGTCTCAGTGTCCCGTATCAAGTTCTGCGTAGCCACATGCCGCTCCACCAGGCACACTAATTGGTCCAGGGTACTTGGGTCGCCCTGTCCTACCCACCGTTGAATGGTGACGGGTAAAGTGCGCACAAAGCGATCAACCACTACCCTTTCCACCATTTGCGCAGGGCTCAGAGTGTCAGGCTGCAACCACTTCTTTACCACATGCAACAAGTCATAGGCCTGGGAGCGTACGGGTTTGACTTCCTCATAGAACCACTGATTTACCCGCTGAGCCCGTACATAGGTATTCACCCCCAACCGAGCAAGTATTTCAGCTTTCAGGGTCTCATATTCTATGGCGTCCTCGGTACAGAGGTCCAGGTACGCTTTTTGGGGCTCCCCCGTCAGATAGGGTGACAATACCTCAGCCCACTGGGGGGTCGGCAGCTCTTCCCGCTCGGCCACCCGCTCAAACACCGCCAGGAACGCTTCCACATCATCCCCCGGGGTCATCTTTTGCAACGCTTGTCTCACCGTTTTCCGGATGCTGCCGTCGTCACCTGGTCTCGGGGTTGTTGCTGCCGGTCCGGCACGGATCGACTTGGCCAGGAGAACCATCTGTTCTTGGTGCCTTTGTTCCTGCAATTGCAAGGATTGCTGCTGACGATCCAACGACCGGAGCAGGTGTGCATTGGTCTGTTGTTGCTGTGCATTAGCCTGTTGTTGCTGTGCATTAGCCTGAGCCAGCTGCTTTAGTATGTCCTCCATGGCGTCGCCGGGTTTGGGCTGTAGTATAGCCGCTCGAATCCAGGACATGCGCTGCTGGGTCACCAGGGATGGATGCTACACCTCACCGGGCTGGCATGCCCGCATTCTCCACCATCTGTGAGGTAGCATGGTCAGCTGCGCGGCAGAAGACACGGGATCCAGGCACCAATGGTCACAGCACACGGTTTATTGCACAAACAAAAAGTCCAAAACAGCACACATGTGTTTCTCTGGCAGAAACTCAGGGAGTTGTGTTCACTCCCTCACACTAGGGACCCACGCCCATGTTCCTGTTTCCTTTTAACCCTCCTTTCAGCCTGTAGGGAAACAGCATTAACCCTGGAGTGGAGTTGCTTTCTATACATGGAGGGAGCACAACCGGGGCGAGACGTACCGGCCGTCATAGACAACCCCGGTCACAGTCTCACAATATATATTTTAATTTTTTTTTTCACACCTTAGGATCACTGATTTTGAACATTTTCACTTGTTCATTATAGCAAACGTGCCCATTCTTTGTTTAAATATAAACCTTTTTTTTTTTTTTTTTTTTTACATTTTATCCCTTCCTTGTAACTAATAGTCTTACAATTAGCACTATATAGAAATTTTGACCAACATCTTTTAGTAATGTTCCCCATATTGTTGTAACGTGCCCATCCTTGTCCCCTTGTAGTATTGTGCCCCATCCCACAGTAATGTGCTCATCCTTGTCCCCTTGTAGTTATGTGCCCCATCCTAGTCCCCATCCTAGTCCCCATCCCACAGTAATGTGCTAATCCTTGTCCCCATCCTAAAGTAATATTCCCCATCCTAGTCCCCATTTTGTAGTAATGTGTTCATCCTTGTCCCCATGTTATAGTAATGTCCCCAGCATTGTCCCCTTGTAGCAATGTCCCCATCCTATAGTAATGTCCCCAGCATTATCCATATTCTATAGTAATGTTTCCTATCCTTGTCCCCTTTTAGTAATGTCCCTATCCTACAGTAATGTGCCCACTTTGTCCCCATCCTATAGTAATGTCCCCAGCCTTGTCTCCATTCTATAGTAATGTGCCCATCCTAGTCGCTATCCTATAGTAATGTCCCCATACTATAGTAATAATGTCCCCATCCTGTAGTAATGCCCCCATCCTATAGTAAAGTCCCCATCCTAGTCCCCATCCTATAGTACTGTGCCCACCTTGTCGCCATCCTGTAGTAATGTCCCCATCCTATAGTAATGTCCCCAGCCTTGTCCCCATCCTATAGTACTGTGCCCATCCTAGTCCCTATACTATAGTCATGTGCCCATCCTAGTCCCTATCCTATAGTAATGTCCCCATACTATAGTAAGTGTGTCCCCATCCTATAGTAATGTGCCCATCCTTGTCCCCATTCTATAGTAATGTTCCCATACTATAGTAATAATGTCTCTATCCTATAGTAATGTGCCCATCCTTGTAATGTCCCAATCCTATAGTAAAGAGGGAAGAGTTCTGCCCAGCGCAAGAAGGAGAGATACGTTAGTAAATTTCCAGGTACTTTATTCTGCTTGGTTTCCAATAAAAACGGTCATATAAACATATGAACAGTCAAGACATAGTCCTCCATGGATAATGACACAACAGCGACGCACAGGAGTGTAGCCTTTGTCAAGGTGTTCCTCCGCCCGCGACAACTTGGCGTCACGAACAGGATCTTACCGCTCTGCCGTCTGGTAGAGGTGCGCCTTGTTACCGCCGGAGGTGTCCGGCCGGAAAATTTCAGAAGCCGCCATCTTTGGCGTGAAAAGTCCCCGCTCGAGCGTCTTCTCGAGTAGCAGAGGCGCGAAGGCCAAAACCCCGCCCCGATAGAGGAGTGGCTAAAGAGAAGCTAAGGGGGACGTGATGGCGGCTGGACGCATGTGAGGTGGCTATAAAAGCAGGGACGCCAGGACCCTGTGGCCATCTTGTTGCTAGTTCCTGGAAAGCATGACTGCCGAGATGTCCGATCCAGCTAATAACAGCGAGACCCCCGCGCCCGGCACGGCGACGTGGTTGAGGGACCGGACCGTCCCTCTGAGTAATCGTCTGCAGGCCCATATGCAACTCCTCCTGGAGGAGTGGGAGACCGACATGGCGGATGTGGTGGCTGCTATGTGGAGACGCGAGGTAGAAGAGGAGTTGGAGGAGCGGGTAAGCGACCCACGCCCCTGTATTCCTGAGGGATCGGCCATTGGAGCTGAGGGGCCCGGCCAGCTTCCACTCACCCTGCCTCTCTCCCCGCTACCCGCGATAGCTGCTGCCGCCCCGACATTAGGCCCGCTACCTGCTCAACCGGTAGCGATACCCTGCCCAGCCGCTCCGGCGGACCAGCCGGCTGCAGACGTCCGGGACGTCCCTGAAGTACACCAGGGGGAACCGCTAGAACCGCAGCCCCTTAACAGCATGGTGCCAGAAGTCCCAGTAGAGACTGTGCCAGACCCTGAGCCCGGGACCGTGGCCTGGATGAGGGCCCGGGTGATTCAGTTCCACCAGCGTCAGCAGGAACAAATCCTCCAGATGATGGAGCAGTGGACCAGCGAGGTGGAGATGCTGACTACGACTGCCCCGAGGTACGGAGGGGGAATAGATGTAGCAGAGTCGACTGGTGACCCACGTCCCTATGTCCTACCTGGACCGGCCGCTGCGGCTGAGGGGCCCGGCCTAGTCTCGGCCTATGCATCCCCCTTGCCGTTACTTATGGGGCGCCTCAGTGTAAGCTCGCCTAATTTGCTGCTCCGTGCTACCGCAGAAGGGGCTGAAGTGCTGGATGCTGGAGGCCAGGAGGCTGCGGCAGCTGGCGGTGACCCGCCTGACGCAGGAACAAGAGATGATGACTCCGGCCCCAGCCCCGGGTCCACTGTTGAGTTGGAAGAGGCAATGGAGCGTGCCCGTTATGTCGGAGGTCCAATGGTCTTCCACACCCCGCGTACCGGTGGAAATGGGTACCGGGTGCCCCTGTCACAGCAGGCTTGTCAGTGCATGTTTGATATGCTGGTGGAGGGTGATGGATCTGCTCTAATTGAATACTCGGAGTAAGGGCAGCGGATGCCCGCTGCAGCAGTCCCCGTTGGGACCATCAGAGTTTTTGTTTGAAAAAGTTTAAAAATGATGATAAGTAAATGATACTGTGAAGTTCACCTGATTCAACCGTGATTGGGAACCGGCCGTTGCCGGCATTGTTGTCCCCGAGGGGACCGTTTAAAAGTTGCATGGAGGACTTTCCATGGACAAGCCCGTGAACTTGCAGGGCAACCACAAACGTTAGTGGCTTGTAAATAAGTTGATTTACCGTTACCGTTTCCGCAGTGCCGCCTCCGGAGAGGCAGGTTGGAGGGAGGGCCCGCAGTAGAGCCGGCTGGGGCCCAGCCACCACAGGGACCGGTGGCTACCCTCTGGAGGGGAAGGACAGATCTCGCTCGGGTAACTTGTGCTGGACTGGGGTCAAGGGGTGCTGCCTGGGTTTTAGGGGCAGCATCAGGGCCAGGTTGCTTGGGTGGGAGAGAGCGGAAACCGTAACCGTAAACCGTTTGCAACGTTTAAGAAATGTGCCTCCCGATGTGGGATGATGTCATGAATTGTTATGTTACCGTTTTACCTTTTTATATATTTACAGAAAATAAAACCGGTGTTGGACGGGCAGCGGACGGTCTGCATTTTTGCTAAGGGGGAATGTGACGCCCTGGGCAAGCCAGGGGTCACAGGTCATGACACCACCACACCCTACACCCCAGTTAGGAACACCAAAGCTAACCAAAAATCCTTGTTGCCTTCCTCCAGGAGCTGGTGTCCACACCAGGGGGTGGGCCGGGCGGTTGGCTCCGCCCACCGTGGAGTTCACAGCTCTGGAGGCGGGAAAACCAGGCAGTCCAGCTAGGGACGGAAAGGAGTAAACAGTGAAGTGAAGTGGTAGAGGAGCAAAGGAGAGAAGCTGAGGAAAGGGAAAGTGACAGTTTGCAAAGCCTGAAGTTAGTCCGGGTGTGTGCCCCGGACTGAGAGACAGCAAGGTCAGCAGACGGCGGTGACTGTCTGCAGGGGTGACCGCTTGGAAGTTGCTGGAAGGACCGCGGACGGGTGGTGGCCCGGCGGTACCGGAGCGGTATACAAAGAGCAGTCAGCACCAGGGCAGGGGCCTTTCGGATCCCGGCAAGGCTAGGAGTCTCCATAATTTGCCAAATCCGTCAGTGAAGGGGATGACTGTCTCCCAACAACCAAGTCCCGATTGAAGGCAACAGTCCAACCGTAACCAAGAGACACCGCCACCGCCAGGGCACCAGTTTCTCAGGGCCAGCGCCTGCGGGCAAAGTAGGGCTCCTCCGGCCCATATCCAAGCCGGGGAGCGGGTTACCGGTGGGAACCCATCGCAACCATCATCATCTTAGGTGCAGGAAAAAGGGACCGTCAACTACTGGGGAAAGCAAGTGCAGCCGTCCGTGGGAACCGTCTTTCCAGCCGTGTGTTTTACCGAGAACTGTGTCATCGTCTCAGGCTGAGTGAGTACCACAGTGCCGCAAGGCACAGAGCTGCCCCCGCGTCCCTGCATCCCACCAAGCCCTGCATCACCCACCTCATCACTGGGCCCCGGGACCACCAACCTCCTACCCACGGAGGGGAGGATTAACATCCAACTGCCCCATACCATCACTCCCGGGATCCCCATACAGAGCAGCGGTGGTGTCTACAAATCACCACAACCGTGGGTGGCGTCACGGACAATAAACAATCCCCACACCCAAACCCCCCTTTTCACTCACGGGCGAGGAGCACCGCCAGAGTCCCTGGGTTCCGGCCCATCGCTCGAGCCACCGAGCAGCAGCAGGCCGCAGCAGCCGCGGCAGCCGGACCCGAGCAGTGGGGAGAGTGCCGCGTCCACTCCTCCGCCCGCGACATATAGTGTATGTGTGTGTATAGTGTGTGTGTAGTCTATGTATGTGTGTGTGTGTATATGTGTGTGTATGTGTGTATAGTGTGTGCATAGTGTATGTGTGTGTGTATGTGTGTGTATGCTGTGTGTATGTGTGTGTGTGTATATGTGTGTGTATGTGTGTATAGTGTGTGCATAGTGTATGTGTGTGTATAGTGTGTGTGTGTATCGTGTGTGTGTATAGTGTATGTGTGTATGTGTGTGTATGCTGTGTGTGTGTGTGTGTGTGTGTATGTGTGTGTGTGTAGTGTGTATGTGTGTAGTGTGTATGTGTGTATAGTGTACACACATACACTATACACACAGCATACACACATACACACACAGCATACACACACATACACACACATACACTACACACACACTATACACACACACACACTATACACACACATACACACACATACACATACATACACTACACACTATACACACACATACACTATACACACATACACACATACACACAGCATAAACACACATACACACACACATACACACAGCATACACACACATACACACACACACACATACACTATACACACACACTATACACACACACACTATACACACACATACACTATACACACATACACACACACACACACTATACACACACACACACACACACACACACCATTCTTCTCACCTGTCCCGCGCCCCCTCCGCTGCCTCATCTCTGCTTCGTGCGGCCTCCAGGCCCGTGCCCCCGGTCACTATCGCGGCAGCTGCAGTGTCACTGTCAGTGATTTAAGAAGGGCAGTGAGCCCCATAGGGGTGAATGGACCCCATGACGATCGGGAGGGTGCAAGGTTAGGAAAGGGTTAATAGGTTTGCATGGGATGGGGGATGTGTGGGAGTACAGGATTGGTAGTAGGGAGCTGTAAGGGGATTGGGGGGGAGCAAGGAAGGGGTGGGGTGTTGGGAGAGGTATAAGAGAGGGGGGTGTGCTGTTTACCTCCCCTTTCGTCGATTGATCTTTGTGTCCCAGGACGTAGTGCTGCTGCTGCTTCCTGCCATGGCTGCCCTTGCTGAACTCCTGGAGATGGTGCGGGGGGCATCCGAGGTCATGGGAGTGGATGCCCTGAGGCAGCAGCTGGCAGCGGTCTGTGGGGCTGGAGCGGCGCCACCTGCTGTTCCAGCGCCCGGGCCGTGGCTACGTGCTCGGCGGGCGCGACCGCCGAGCGCTACTCCCCCAGCTGGAGGGGGAGAATCAGATCAAGGAGCCCCTGCGGGGACCCTCCGGAGCAGCGGCGGAGCCCTCCAACTAACCTAGGGGAGCAGCCGGCCACCGGGAGGAATCCGCGACGGAGATCCCGTGGGTCGGGGGTGGGCGGAGCCTCTGCGAGGCCCACTTCCGGTCCGCGGCCTGCGCAGCACCAGACCGGAGCATGGATGACGGCAGCCCCCAGTGATGTGCCGGCTGGGGGTGGCGCTCGGCGTGCCGGATTGCCGGAGGAGACTCCCTGCAGGCCGCAGGGGAGAGCAACAGGACGGGGGATGGGAGCGGATGTGAGCGGCGAGGTCAGGAGATCGGAGGAGGGGTACGGTGGCCCGCAGGCACAGAGGAGATCGGTAGTCACGGTCCCCCCCGGCGAGGAGCGTGCTGGGGGTGGGTCCCGGCGAGGAGCAAGCTCGGCACGGCCTTCCGGCAGTCGGCAGGGAGGGAGCCCACTGAGGACGACAGGAGAAGGGGCGGCGCAGCAGGATATCACGATTACAGCGGGAAGAGACGGCGGCAGGGCGCCACAGCGGGAGAAAAGGAAGAGGTCAAGCAGGAGTCGCCCGGACGAGCGGGGTGCGGTGACCGTGGGGGTCGACGGCCGCCAGGTGCGGGCTGTCCCCTCGCTGGTCCCCCCTGAGGATTTCGGCAGCGCATCAGACTCCAGCGAGGAAGAAGGAGCAGCGGCAGGTCGGACGGAGCGGCAGCTGGAAGATCGTGGCACGGCTGTTCCGGCGTCGGCTCAACGGCAGCCTGGTGAGCAGACAACAGAAATGTTACATGCTGTGGGTAGCGCGGGCGGGGGCGGGGGTTCCGTCGCGGGACGCGTTGCGCTGGGGGCGAGTGCGGTCGGGCAGTCTGGTTTACCGGGTCCGGAGTTTTGGGGGCAGCTTTTGGGGGTGTTGCAGGGGTTGTCTGCGGAACGGGTTAGTCGGACTGGGCCTGGGGCTCCGGTGGGGGCGTGGGTGGACCCACGGAGGTGGTGCGGACAGAAGCGCCGGTGCGCGATGTTGCTGCGGGGGACACGACCTCGGCGGCAGGTACGGGACAGGAGGCTGGTGGGGCGGCTTCCGTGGGTGCGAGTAAGGAGGCGGAAAAGGAAAAAGAAAAGGAGGATGAGGTAGTGCGTTTGGATGATAGGGCACGGAGTGAAATTTATGTGTGCTTTGAAGGGCAGTTAGGGGTTCATTTGAAAAAGGAGGTGAGGGAAAAGATTTGGAAGGGGGAGTATGTGGAAATTTTTTCCCTGCTTCCCTTGGAAAAGTTTAATTTGGATAAGGTGAAACCTAATGATACAAAAAAGGAGAAGGAGGATGAGGAAAAACGGCGATATAGGTTGATCCCGAGGACGTTTACCAATTGGTTGCAGGCCTTTGCTATCTTAGCCAGTGTGATCGGGGAAAAGGAGCCGGAGCATTGTTCCGCCCTATTTGGATATATGGACGCGATAGGGGAAGCGTATAGAGTATACGGCGGTTTGGGGTGGTTGAGATATGATGAGCAGTTCCGGCAGCGGAAGGCTCTGCGGCCGGGAGTCCAGTGGGGCCACAAGGATATTTCTTTGTGGATGCGGTTAATGACGGCGCCGGCTCAGCCCTTTCGAGGGGGTGCCGGGAGCCCGGGTGCGAGTGGCGGGTCCTCGGCTGGACAGAAAAAGGGAGCTTGTTGGCAGTATAACGAGGGACAGTGTAAGTTCGGGGCCTCTTGTCGGTTCAGACACGAGTTTTCCGGATGTGGAGGGTCCCACCCTCTGGCCAGGTGCTTCAAGAAAGGCAAAGGAAAGGCGGGGGATGGGTCTGGAAAAAGGGAGGACGCCAGTGAGGGTCGAGGCGATGCTTCCCTATTTAAGTAGATACCCGGATGTTCGGGCGGCGGAGTTGTTGGAACGGGGTTTTACGGAGGGCTTTCGGATTCCGTTTGAATCTGAGGCGCCGGTGTTTCGCCCGGGAAACCTGAGGTCCGCAAAAGAACATCCGGCGGTGGTGAAGGAAAAGCTGCAGAAGGAGGTGGAGTTGGGAAGGATGGCGGGCCCATTCCAGGACCCGCCATTCTCCAATTTACGGATTTCCCCCCTTGGGGTGGTTCCTAAGAAGGAGCCGAACAAATTTCGGCTCATTCATCATTTATCTTATCCGGCGGGATTGTCGGTGAATGATGGGATATCACCGGAATTGTCGGCGGTATGTTATATATCGTTCGATAGGGCCTTGGAGCTGGTAAGGGTAGCGGGGCGGGGGGCCCTGATGGCAAAGGCGGATGTGGAAGCAGCTTTTCGTTTACTCCCGGTGCATCCAGAGAGCTTTCATCTCTTAGGGTGTATGTGGGATGGTGAATACTATGTGGATCGTTGCCTGCCGATGGGCTGTTCCATTTCGTGTGCTTATTTTGAGGCATTCAGTACGTTTGTGGAATGGGTAGTCAAGGAGGTGGCAGGAGTCCATTCGGTGATTCACTATTTGGATGACTTCTTTTGCGTGGGTCCGGCGGGCTCTTCGGTTTGCTCCTTGTTGTTGTTTACGTTAGAGCGGATCGCGCGGAGCCTGGGTATTCCGTTGGCAAAAGACAAAACAGAAGGGCCGGTGACGGTATTATGTTTCTTAGGTATCGAAATTGATACACTGGCAATGGAATGCCGGTTGCCGGAGGGAAAGCTGTTGGATTTGAAGGCGTCGGTGCGGTTTTTGTCTCAGGCCAAGAAGGTGCGGTTGCGCGAGTTGCAGTCAGTGCTTGGAAAATTGAATTTCGCTTGTTGCATTATGCCGATGGGGCGGATATTTAATAGGAGACTGGCGAGCGCAACCGCAGGGGTAAAAGCTCCAAATCACTTTGTCAGAGTGACAAAAATTATGAAAGGGGATTTGTTGGTGTGGGAGGAGTTCTTGGACCGGTACAACGGTCGGACCCTTTGGATGAGCGAGGCGGTGTCCAATAGCCAGCTGGAATTGTACACGGATGCGGCTGGGGCGACAGGTTTTGGAGCAATTTTTCAAACGCGCTGGTGCGTGGGAAAGTGGCCGCGGCGGTGGGTGGAAGCAGGTTTGGTGAGGAATTTGGCGCTGTTGGAATTGTTTCCCATTATTGTGGCGGTGGAGTTGTGGGGCCCTGTTTTTGCTGGAAGAAGGGTTTGCATGCATTGTGACAACATGGCGGTGGTGCATTCCATCAACGCACTGTCGGCAAAATCCCCGCCGGTTGTGGGGTATTTAAGGCATCTAGTGTTGCGTTGTTTGGAGTTAAACATTTGCGTGGTGGCTCGGCATGTGCCTGGGATTCGCAACGAGGTGGCTGATGCGCTATCACGGTTTCAGTTTTGCAGGTTCAGGAAGCTGGTGCCGGAAGCGGACGCGGAGGGGGAACCTTGCCCGAACTGGCTGTGGGACCTGGCATCGGTGTAGCTTTTGAGGGAATTCGGAGATCGGTGTCTGAGGCTACTTGGTGCCGATATCAGGCGGTGTGGCAGGAATGGGCAAAGTTGGAAAGTAGGGAGTTCATGGAGTCGGGTTACCAGGGTCGAGTGTTGGGGGTACTGATGTTAATAAGTGGGGATTTTTCGGAAGGCAGGTCTGTTTCGGTGATTGGTTGCAAGTTGGCGGCGTTGGCCTTTTTGTTCCAGATGCAAGGGGTTCGGGACGCGACTAAGGATTTTCTGGTGCGACAGGCGATGAAGGGTTTTCGAAAAGGGGCTCAGTCGCGTGACTGTAGGCGGCCGGTGTCATTGCCATTGTTGGTGCGTTTGGTGGGGTGTTTAGGGGAGTTGTGTTCGTCTCCTTATGAGCGGGTGTTGTTCTCGGTAGCTTTTGTACTGGCGTTTTTTAGGGCCTTTCGTATTGGCGAATTGGTCAGCCCGACTAAGCAAGCGATGGGTGGTTTGCTGTTGGGTGATGTGATGCTGGGGGAGGATAGAGTGGAATGTCGGCTTCGTTTTTCTAAGACGGATCAGAGGGGCCGGGGGCGCTTAGTAGTGTTGTACGCTTTACCGGGGCACCAGTTGTGCCCAGTGTTACATGTGTCAGAGTTTTTAAAGGTGCGCGGCGGTTACCCTGGTGTTTTTCTTAGACATACGGACGGATTGGCTTTGTCGCGGTATCAATTCAATGCGGTGCTGAAGATGGCTCTAGCAAGGGTGGGGGAGGAGCCACGTGAGTACGGGTCTCACTCCTTCCGGATTGGGGCGGCAACGGAGGCCGCCAGGTGGGGCTTGAGTGAGGATTGTATCCGGCGGATTGGGAGGTGGGAGTCTTCCAGGTTCCGTTTGTACATTAGGCCTCACTTGGTCAAGTGATGCGGAGAAAAAGCTGTGGAAAAACAAGCGCATAGGGTCTTACCCCAATATGTGAGGGGTGGGGGTGGGGGAGTGAAACTACTCACCAGATGTAGTTGTGAGAAGCCACAACTACTGTAATCGCATGTATCACACAATCCAAGGCTGCAGCCACCAAAACGGTAGATAACAGAGAGCACAAGAGAGTGGTGTTTTAATGCCGCGCCAATAGATCACTTCAGATGATGTTCAGACCAGTGTTACTTTATTGTTTTCCAGGTCTTTCTTAACGCTTTTCTGGGGCATCTGCCCCCTTCATCAGGACCACCAAAGAAACAGATAACATCCAATCAGATTGGATGTTATCTGTTTCTTTGGTGGTCCTGATGAAGGGGGCAGATGCCCCAGAAACGCGTTAAGAAAGACCTGGAAAACAATAAAGTAACACTGGTCTGAACATCATCTGAAGTGATCTATTGGCGCGGCATTAAAACACCACTCTCTTGTGCTCTCTGTTGGTCAAGTGATGGTCAGGGGTGGGGGATTCAAGGTTGGTGTTAGATGCCGGTTTGTGGGCAATTTCTTGTGCTGTTGCTGTTTTTATTCGTGGTCTTTGTATTTTATAGGTCCATGCCTTGTGTGGATCCTCGGGCACTCCTATGTGTATTGGGGAGCGTTGCGGGCGGATGTGCGGCGTGACGGTCGGCAGCTCGGAGTGTCGGTGTCGGAAGCCCGAGTAAAGTGGCTCGGAATTCGGGGCATGACCTGGGGTAGAGTGCGCCCAGAGGTGGCTTATTATAGCCGTATGGATCGTGTCCCTGATGTGTTAATTTTGCATGTGGGAGGGAACGATTTGGGAGTAAGGTCGGCGAGGGAATTGAAAAGGGATATAAAGCTGGACCTGTTACATTTGTGGAGGGCGTTCCCGGGCATAGTTATCGTTTGGTCGGACATTATAGCTCGGACGCAGTGGCGTTTTGGGAGGTCGGTGGACCGTATTAATAGGGCTCGGAGCAAACTGAACCGGGCTATTGGCATGTTTGTGGCGAGAAATGGTGGGTTGGTGGTGCGGCATAGAGAATTGGAGGAGTCCACGGAGCAGTATCTAAGGAGAGATGGGGTTCACCTGACTGATGTGGGTCTGGATTTATGGATGTTGGGTTTGAGGGATGGCCTAGAGCAAGCACTGGGGGTGTGGGGGGCCCGGGCCAAGTAAGGGTGTCACTTGGCCGGCCTGTGGCGGGGTGATAGGTCCGTCTGAGAGGTTGGGAGTACCGACAGTCGGCTTGTTGGTACGAAGTCGCTCAAGGGGAGTGGCTTCGGAGTGGATGGGAACTTGTGGGCGGAGGTCCCGCAGGTTCTGGGTAGGGGTAATTAACGATGGAACGTTGTTACCCCTCACCTCGGGCCGGGTGGTCACGGCCGAGGTGGTCCTCTGGGCCGGTTTGGAGGTTACGGCCGGGGGGTTAGGAATGATGGTTTGCCTCTCGGACGGATCTATCGGTGTTTCTGGTTATACGGGTATATATATATGTATAAGGTTAAGTTTAACAATTGAGTGGCATGTTGGGCCACAAGTTTGGTATACATATATACGGTAAAATAAAACTGTGGCCATTCCTGCAATAAAGTCGTGGTTCTCGTCTTCATTTAGGTAGATATGGTACGGGGGGTGTGTTTTACAGGATAACCTGCTTATCCCTTATAGATGCGTCATGTGAGATGATTGTATTGCCGGTGCGAGACCGCAGCCCCAGCAACACATTCATCTGACACAAAGTGCAGACAGTGGCTGCGGCCCCTGCCCCTGCCGCGATAGTGACCAGGGGCACGGGCCTGGGGGCCGCACGAAGCATCCTGAGGGGTCGCGTGTTTGAGACCCCTGGTGTACTGGGTACCATGTTGTGTAGGTTCGTATTTTAGGCGTGGTTCACTGTCCATTATTTGTATTGCTTGTGTGTACATTGTATTGTCTGTAGGTAATCACCCCCTGCAGTGTTTGTCCCTAGGTGTGGGGGGAGGTGTGCCTGGAATCCACCTAACCTCTCTGCTTACCTGGTGGGATGAGTCAGTCTGTTTGAGAACTTGAAGAGAGAAGGACGAAGATTGATCCTCTGGGTTGAAGGTACGGCTTTTCAGAGAGACCTAGATATTTATTGCTTATTCATATTTCTGGATTAATTTTACCCTCTGCGTGGTGGATTATGTTGTGGACCATTTGATTTGCTTGGAATAAATGCTTATTGGATTCTTCAGCCATCTCTCGCTCTGTTGATTGTGTGATATGGGAGGAGGACCCCGTCACAGTCTTTCCGACTACTCTCCACAGTCTGCCCCTCCCATCTGGTCAACTAGTGGACTGGATTGGCTCCACCTCTAGGCGGCCATCCATTGGTCCCACCCTAGCTAGGTGCCATTGTATGGGGGATTTGTTAGGGAGAACCGGAATTACCTGGGTTTTTCATGTTACCGGCACTAGGGTTCTGGGTCCCTAAGGGGGTAGGCCCTGCATCCTGGTGGGGATGCAGAACCTTGTAGCACCCTGATGGGTTCAGGGGCACTACACATCACTGCCGGTAACGAACTCAGCTAATCTCATGACGTCGGCGCTCATCATGCCCTGCAGTGACCTGGCCTGACCTCATGATGTTAGTAGCTCAGGTCACTGCACTAATCTCCCAGTGGGGAACATTCTGTTCTGGATTGTCGTGGAACCCCCTTATTGGATTACCCCAGACCCAGATTTGTTTTTTCTTTCCAATAAATTGGTGAAAGAGGGAATATTTTGGGGAGTGTTTTTTCAAATAAAAAATTTTTTGTCCTCTATTTTTTCCAATTTAAAGTTTTATTGAGTTTATAATAAGAAAATATACATCCATGCTCTAACAAATGGTATAGATCAAAGGTCTAAGCGACACAACACAGTCGTAGACCTGAAGGCAGAATGTAAATGAGTAATATAGTACATGGGTATTCAGTTTAAACCATGAGAAAAAGAAAAAGAAATAATAAAATAGAAAAGGGAAGTAAAGAAGAGCAGCAGTCACGTTATGCAGAGAAAGAGGGATAAGTCAGAAAAAAGAAGAAGAGATAGAGGAAGAAAGAGTGTGTCGGCCGAGTCTGATACATTGTCCATTGGACCAAAATTTGTCGGATGGGCGGAGTATGTTATCAGGGGGGAAAAGGGCCAGAGTATCCAGTCTCCGGAAGTTAAAGTAGATCAAGAAATTTTTCGCCAGACAGGAATGATTCCCACTGAAACCATTTAGTGGCCATCCCTACCGTCTGTACACGTGACTGGGCCATCACCATTTCCATGCGGTGAATCACATTCACTTCCAGTACCCACTCATCTAACGTGGGGGGAGCAGGGTCCTTCCATCGCCGCGGGATCACCGTCTTGGCTGCCTGAAGGAGGTGACCCAGGAGGGATTTTTTGTACGTCTTTTCTGGTACATTAAAGATGTACAATAAGACTGCCTCCGGACGACTAGGGACTGTGATCCCGGTGATCTCCCGTATGGCTGTTAGTACTTTGTTCCAAAAGACCGCCAGGCTCGGGCAATACCACCAGATGTGGTACATGGTGCCCCCTTACGCTCCACAACGCCAGCAGGTATCAGGTACTTCTGGGCACCATGCATGAAGAAATGCTGGGACCCTGTACCACCTGGAAAGTATTTTATAACTGGTTTCTTGCATCCTGGTGACAACCACTGACCTGTGGGTCAGACAGAAACAGCGCTCCCACTGATCCCCCCGGAACGTCTGATGGAGCTCCTCCTCCCATGCCGCACAAAAGCGGGGAAGAGATATCTCTGTCACGCTTGTCATGAGCTTGTACACTTTTGATATTGCATGACGTGTATCGGAGGAAACCGCGCAGAGGTTTTCAAAAGATGTTGGAAGTGAGGGATGGGCCATGACAATGTCTTGTGAGGTTATAAAATGTTTAAGTTGGGCGTATTCAAAATAGAACCGCAATCTGAAATCACGATTCTCTACAATCTTCAAGAGTGGTAGGAGGGAACCCTCCGGGGCTACCTGGTTCAGTCTCAAAGGGTTTTGTTTCGAGTTACCCAGAAAGTTGTTGGATGATGTCCCTGGTATAAACTCTGGGTTATCCGTTAGGGGCATGAGGGGGCCTCTGGGCTGGATCAGGCGATTGCGAAGTGGTGTCGAGTGTATAGATTTCAATGTTTGTTTGGTGCTATAAGACATGCCAATCTTATGTTTGGTAAGGAGTGGCCAGGTCCACGGCAGGGTCGGCACTGATAAAGGGCATAGATCCTGTGCCAGACAGACCCATAGCTTGGAATTAGAGTTATGTAAAAGGTCTAAAACTCTGGCGTGAACAGTTGCCAGATAATACCGCCTACAGTCGGGCAACCCCGCCCCACCCGCGTTCTTGGTCCTAGTCAGGATGCTACTCCTTAGACGGGCGCGCTTCTTCGACCAAACAAATTGATTGAATAAGCGCTATATCCTGGCCCAATAGGCCGCCGGAACATAAACCGGGACCGTTTGTATCAAATATAACAGTCTTGGTAGGGCCGTCATCCGGAGAACGCTAATCCTGCCGAACCAAGAAAGAGTTCCCCTTTGCAAAGAAGCTAAGTATCCTTCAAGTTTTGACAGAAAATTTTGATAATTCAGTGAGAAGAGCCTGGTCAGATTGGATGGGATATGGATGCCCAAGTAACCAATACTGCCGTGGGGTGGCCATCTAAAGGGAAAATTTGGTTTTATAGCATCTACAGTTGTTTGAAGCAAGGAAATATTTAGGGCCTCCGATTTATCCAAATTGATTTTAAAGTTGGACCACCTGCTAAAGCGGTTTAGTTCCAACATTAGTGATGGGAGAGATGTAAGGGGATTACACAGATAAACGAGGAGATCGTCGGCAAAAGCAGCACATTTATGCTCCCGATTGGCGATATTGACTCCCCGTATATCCGGGTTGTTCCTGATGGCTGATAGCAAGTGTTCCATGACCAGAATGTACAATAAAGGTGACAGGGGACACCCTTGTCGGGTCCCATTATGGATGGAGAAGGGTCTTGACAGAGTGCCATTAATCTTAAGGTATGCCGTCGGAGAATGGTATAGGGCCATAATCCTGGACGAGAACACCGGCCCCAGGCCTATATGTTCCAGTGTCTGAGAAAGTGACTGCCAGGAGACTCTGTCAAAAGCCTTCTCAGCATCCAGAGATAACAACATCAAAGGGGGTTTTTTAGTGTGTGCGTGATGAATTAGGTCCAGGGTCTTTATGGTGTTATCCCTCGCCTCCCTACCTGGGACAAAACCGACCTGATCCAAATGCAGGCAGCAGAGGGCTAAGTCTGTTTTCCAAGAGCTTGGCATAGATTTTTAAATCTACATTGAGGAGAGATATTGGTCTAAAGCTACTACACGCCGTGGGGTCTTTTCCAGCCTTAAGGAGCAGAGAAATATGGGCCGTGGTGGAATGAGGTGGGAAAGGGACCAAATCCGAGATTGAGTTAAAGGAGAGAAGCATTAAAAGGTGCTAGCTGTTCTGAAAAGGATTTATAAAACTTGGCGGGGAACCCGTCGGGGCCGGGGCTCTTGTTGCCAGGTGTGTCGTGAATCACCGCCAATATATCCTCCAATGAAAAAGGGCTCTCCAGGTCTTCAATTGTAGAGCTGTCGAGACGCCTAAATGGTGAGGGCATGGAAGGGCACCCATCACCCAACTCAGGGGGCCCAACAGGTAAATTGTACAGCCTAGAATAAAGGTCGTGGAAGGTATTTGAGATATCGGAGGTGGCATAAAGTAGTTCATCGCGTGAGTTCTTGATGCATGGGATGAGAGTATGAGCTCTCCTTTCTCTCAGCGCATTGGCCAACAGTCTGCCTGGCTTGTCCCCAAACTCATAAAACCTCCCCTTTCCCACCTATAGTAAGCGTTTATATGAGGAATCTAGTAGCTTTTTAACCTCAATCCTAGCGTGTAAAAGGGCTTGTAGATTAGGGGCCGATAAGGCTCGCTTATGGATGAGCTCCAGTTCAGAAACCCTATGAAGAGCTTTTACTATGTCTTGGGCCCTTTCTTTTTTAATGCGGGACCCATTCTTAATAAAAATGCCTCGTAGAACACACTTCAATGCTTCCCACTTATAGGTGGGGGCAGTGTCGTCCACTGAGTGGTCCTCTACGAACCTGGTGATAGAGGTCTGAACATCAGTAACACAGAGCTCATCTAGCAGCAACGACTCGTTCAGCCGCCACGACCCTCTAGGGGTCGAGAGAGAGGGAATTTCGATCGTACAATAGACCGGCGCATGGTCTGACCATAGTATGTTACCTATCCTCGTATGTCGTATCCAAGGGAGGGCATTGTGTTGTAGGAATATATAGTCGATACGGCTATATGAGTCTTGTGTGTGGGAATAGAAACTATAATCTCTGTCCGACGGGTGATTTAGTCTCCATGTATTGAACAGTTGAATACAGAATAAAGCTTTTTTGATACGTTTAATGGTAGAGTAAGCAATGCTGGATTTCCCCCTGGAATTATCCAACGTGGGGTCGAGGGTGACATTAAGGTCGCCGCATAGAATTACTGTACCTTGTATCAAAGGGATCGCAACGTCTACCAGCCGAGCAACGAAGCTGTCCTGCCTTAAATTTGGGGCGTATGCGTTGATTATTGTAAATGTTTGGTCCCCCACCTTCAGCAAAAGGATAATATATCTTCCAAGGCTATCCGTCGTGCACTTTGAGATTTGATGAGGGAGAGATTTATGAATGGCTATCGCCACACCTTTAGAATGGGAGTCAGGATTATCTGAGTTTACCCATGTCTGGTAGTATTTATTTTTGATAGTTGGGGAGTGTCCCTGTTTGAAATGGGTCTCCTGAAAACATACTATTCTCACCTTCCGTTTATGAAGGTGGTAAAGTATCTGCAACCTTTTCTCCGGAACATTGAGGCCCTTGGCGTTGAGAGAGGCAATGGTTAGGTCCACCATCTACAGGGGAATGAGACATTAGAAATATATGAAAAAAAGGATCGGACACGATCAGCCCGGCCGCCAAAGACAGAAAGAAAAAAAGGCTTGAGATGAGAAGACTGTAGAAGAGAGAGAAAAAAAAATAACAGCAGGCATAAAAACCTTGCACAATAAACGAAGACCGAACAAACGTTTCTAGGGAACATATCTGCCACGACTCGGCAGGACAGGGGATCCCAGCCTATTTGGGGGAAAAAGCTGTCAGACATAACCGAGCAGAGCTCTAGATATACTTGAAACATTAAAGTTAACCATAAACACTGGCGAAAGTATCAAATGTTTGTGCAATACGGGCGATAACTAAACCTCAGATCCGCATGAAAAACACATTTATCTTAGGTAACAAAGTAATGCAGGGCCTGGAAGCATGCACATCCTCTGAGCTTATCTAAGTCGACTGCCGAGGACGGCCTGTTCTGCGGCCCCTGTCTCCTCTAGGGGGCAGCCTTCTACTGGAATCCATATGTGGGATCGGCTTGGTAGTGCTAGCTTTACCCCTAGGAACCCAAGGCTGTAGCAGCATTCTGGGCCACTCTGAGATGGAAATAGTAGGTAGACCCAGGTTCGCGACGAATGCCGGGAAATCCTCTGGGGAACGTAAGATCCACCACCGTGAGTCCTTCTGTACCGATAGGGAGAAGGGGAATCCCCATCGGAACGGTAGACCCTTCTCTTTTAAGACATCCAGAAGAGGCTTAAGGGTAGCACGCTGGGCCAGAGTGTGCCGTGAGAGGTCTGGCATTATGCGGATGGCTGAGCCATTGTAAGATAAGTTCTGTTTCCTCCGGGCGGCAAGCAAGATGGCTTCCTTGGCGGCAAAAAAGTGCACCCTACACACAACATCTCTTGGACGAGAGTCCTCAGGGTCTGGGGGACGTAGGGCCCTATGGGCTCTGTCAAGTTCAAGAGAAGCTCCCGGTGGTCTCTTTAGTAAGCTATTAAAGATTGAACAGAGAACTGCAGAAATATCTGGGGCGGCAATGGACTCAGGAAGGCCCCTAACACGTAGATTGTTCCGTCTGTTTCTGTTCTCCAGGTCATCTACATGCTGTTGGAGGGCAAATAATTCCTTGGACTGGTTCTTTACTGTCTCTTGGATAGATTGAATAGAGACCTGGGAACTTGATTGCCGCTCATCAAGGGTGTCCACCCTATGGGAGAGTGAGGAAAGTTCAGACTGCAGTTGGGTGAATTCCGGTTTACATTCTGCCACCACTTGGTTGGCCAGTGCTGCAATATCATTCTTGGTGGGTATCGCTTGTAACAGTGAACGCAAATCTGCTAAGGATGCCGGATGGTCCTCACCCATCGGGGCAGCAGTATGGGACATGTTGGAGTATGCCCGGAAAGAGTCCTGTAACGCCGGACCATATATCACTTTCTGAGTACCTTGAGGATTATTCATGTCTTCCCACACCTGTGGCATTGACGCATGTCAGAGTGGGGGAGATCCCAACACCCGAAGCCCACTATTCACGGGCATCAGAGTGCCCCTCTCCAATTCTCCACTTGGGCTTGCCAGGCTCTCTGCCCAGGAAGAACCCATGGACCAGCTTTCTGAATGGGTGGGGGATATCTCCCCCTGGGGGATTCCCCAGGATTCATTTGCAGCCATCATGGGATTGTAAGGTCCCTCTCCATCCCCAAAGCTCCCTATGGGCCCTGGGATCTCTGACAGGGGAGAGGGGCTAGTGATGGTACCGCAGTCTCTGGCTTTGGCCCCCCTTACTAAGTCCCGACGCAGCCCCAGAGCCTGTGAACTGTAGGAATGTAGCTTAGCAGGGTGAATTGCAGCCCTTTTCGTCCCCCCCTCCACAGCACCTGGGTGTAGGATTGGTGTTTTCTCCTCCACTGCACAACGCGGCGGCGACATCCTCTCCGATGCACGGGCCTGCAGTGGTGAGTCACCGCTTATGCCTGGATGCACGTGTGCCCTGTTCTCCTCGGCTGCGGCTGCCAGCTTCCCACGTGATCTGACCGCATGTGAGTTGTGTGAACTCACCGGATCCTGTGGCTTCACAGCGGAGCGCGTAGCAGGTAAGGTACTGGCTGCAGTTGTCCCAGCCTCCACCACTGAACCGCTGGTTTGTTCCCTCCGTGCGCGATCGCCATCTTGAAATGGTGCCACGGGCTTTACTGCCTCTCTCAGCGTCGGGCTTCCCTTGTTTTCCGATGCTGCCATGGATCCAGCTGTGGGTTTTTCAGTGGCACGGTACCTCCCCGCCGCCACTCCCGACCTCTGGGCCTCGGAGGCTGCTGTGATTTCAGGCAACGGGCCTGGTGCTGGATCAGGGTCTGCAGGCCTCAACTCCCATCCTGGCTGTGGTATTGTCCCAGGCTCCCGGGAGCGGGTAAGATAGGTTCCTATATTGCTCTGGGATGAAGGTGGCCGCTTCAGGGTACTGGGCTTAGCCTTTTTGTTAGATGATTTGCCCATTTTAGCAATAAAAATCAGTTTTATGGGGGATTGCAGTGAGGAGCTCAGAGAGGAAGCGTCTTCACACAGTCATGTCCGGCTCCGCCCCCCCTCTATTTATTTTGATTACTGACTGGGTTAGTGATGTCGGGTATCTGATAGACGCCGTAACATCATAACCTCTGAGCTTGACGTCTGGTGACATTACAAAGCTGGAATCAACACCATATCCGCAAGGATTGGCACATCTAATGGATGCGCCACTTCTGGTGCGGCTGCGGCCTGCTATTTTTAGGCTAGGGAGGGTCCAATAACCGTGGTCCTCCCAAGTCGGAGAATACCAGACCACAACTGTCCGCTTTATGTTGGCTGTTGATCCAATTTGGAGTAACCCAATGTTATGTGTTTAAATTATTTCTTTAATCTAATTTAAAATAACAGCGTGGGGTGCCCTCTGTTTTGGATTACCAGCCAAGGTGAAGTTGCCAGCTGTGGTCTGCAGGCTGCCGCTGTCTGCTTTACCCTAGCTGGCTACAAAAAATAGGGGGACCCCACGTTCTTTTTTGGGGAAAATAATTAATTTGTGGATAAAAACAAGGCTAAACACCCTTTAGTGCCACATAAAAGGCACCAAAGGGTGCAAGATTACAAAATGCAGGGGCGTGGGACATTATATGTCTTTCTTATCTATCTATCTATCTATCCATCAAGCTTTTGACTGTACGTAACCCTATTTGTTTTTTTGGGGTTCACAAAAAAAACACGGCAGGCACACGGATGTAAAACGGACTGTATATGGAACGGAAGGCACACGGATGTAAAACGGACTGTATATGGAACAGAAGGGATGCGGTTGTCACATGGATGCATATGAGGAAATACACGACCGTTTTTTACAGACTACAAAAACAGACGGTCGTGTGACTCTAACACAAAAGCCCCCTCCAGGCTAGCTGTAGCGTGTACCAGGTCAGTGTAGTGTTGGTAGGGAGAGATATTCCAACAGGGGCAGAGTCTAAGGCTGTATGCGCACGCTGCAATTTTAACTGCAACCAAAACTGCACCTTGTCACAGAGAGCCTAGAAATATAAAGACAACCCTTGGAATGATGGGGCATTTTTGCCCCAATTTTGCAGTGATTTTGTTAATACATTTATTAAAAGAAAAACAAAGTATGATAAGATAGGATAAATATCCAGAATAGATAGATAGATGACACTAGGGGTGCACCATGCCACTAGAGCAGGGTAAGGGGAGCACCGTGCCACTAGAACAGGGTAAGGGGTGCACCGTGCCACTAGAGCAGGGTAAGGGGTGCACCGTGCCACTAGAGCAGGGTAAGGGGTGCACCATGCCACTGGAGCAGGGTAAGGGGCGCACCATGCCACTAGAGCAAGGTAAGGGGCGCACCATACCACTAGAGCAGGGTAAGGAGCGCACCATGCCACTAGAGCAGGGTAAGGGGCGCACCATACCACTAGAGCAGGGTAAGGGGTGCACCATGCCACTGGAGCAGGGTAAGGGGCGCACCATACCACTAGAGCAAGGTAAGGGGCGCACCATACCACTAGAGCAGGGTAAGGGGCGCACCATGCCACTAGAGCAGGGTAAGGGGTGCACCATGCCACTGGAGCAGAATAAGGGGCGCACCATACCACTAGAGCAGGGTAAGGGGCGCACCGTGCCACTAGAGCAGGGTAAGGGGCGCACCGTGCCACTAGAGCAGGGTAAGGGGCGCACCGTGCCACTAGAGCAGGGTAAGGGGCGCTCCATGCCACTAGAGCAGGGTAAGGGGTGTACCATGCCACTAGAGCAGGGTAAGGGGTGCACCATGCCACTAGAGCAGGGTAAGGGGTGCACCATACCACTAGAGCAGGGTAAGGAGCGCACCATGCCACTAGAACAGGGTAAGGGGCGCACCATGCCACTAGAGCAGGGTAAGGGGCGCACCATGCCACTAGAACAGGGTAAGGGGCGCACCATGCCACTAGAACAGGGTAAGGGGCGAACCATGCCACTAGAGCAGGGTAAGGGGTGCACCATGCCACTAGAGCAGGGTAAGGGGTGCACCATGCCACTAGAGCAGGGTAAGGGGTGCACCATGCCACTAGAGCAGGGTAAGGGGCGCACCATGCCACTAGAGCAGGGTAAGGGGCGCACCATGCCACTAGAGCAGGGTAAGGGGCGCACCATGCCACTAGAGCAGGGTAAGGGGCGCACCATGCCACTAGAGCAGGGTAAGGGGCGCACCATGCCACTAGAGCAGGGTAAGGGGTGCACCATGCCACTAGAGCAGGGTAAGGGGTGCACCATGCCACTAGAGCAGGGTAAGGGGTGCACCATGCCACTAGAGCAGGGTAAGGGGCGCACCATGCAACTAGAGCAGGGTAAGGGGCGCACCATGCCACTAGAGCAGGGTAAGGGGCGCACCATGCCACTAGAACAGGGTAAGGGGTGCACCATGCCACTAGAACAGGGTAAGGGGTGCACCATGCCACTAGAGCAGGGTAAGGGGTGCACCATGCCACTAGAGCAGGGTAAGGGGTGCACCATGCCACTAGAGCAGGGTAAGGGGCTCACCATGCCACTAGAGCAGGGTAAGGGGCGCACCATGCCACTAGAGCAGGGTAAGGGGTGCACCATGCCATTAGAGCAGGGTAAGGGGTGCACCATGCCACTAGAACAGGTTAAGGGGTGCACCATGCCACTAGAACAGGGTAAGGGGCGCACCATGCCACTAGAGCAGGGTAAGGGGGCACCATGCCACTAGAGCAGGGTAAGGGGTGCACCGTGCCACTAGAGCAGGGTAAGGAGTGCACCATGCCACTAGAGCAGGGTAAGGGGTGCACCATGCCACTAGAGCAGGGTAAGGGGTGCACCATGCCACTAGAGCAGGGTAAGGGGTGCAGCGTGCCATTTGAGCAGGGAAAGGGGGCACCATGCCACTAGAACAGGGTAAGCAGCACACCATACCACTAGAGCAGGGTAAAAGGTGCACCATGCCACTAGAGCAGGGTAAGGGGTGCACCGTGCCACTAGAGCAGGGTAAGGGGTGCACCATGCCACTAGAGCAGGGTAAGGGGTGCACCGTGCCACTAGAGCAGGTTAAGGGGTGCACCATGCCACTAGAGCAGGGTAAGGGGTGCACCGTGCCACTAGAGCAGGGTAAAAGGCGCACCATGCCACTAGAGCAGGGTAAGGGGTGCACCATGCCACTAGAGCAGGGTAAGGGGTGCACCATGCCACTAGAGCAGGGTAAGGGGTGCAGCGTGCCATTTGAGCAGGGAAAGGGGGCACCATGCCACTAGAACAGGGTAAGCAGCACACCATACCACTAGAGCAGGGTAAAAGGTGCACCATGCCACTAGAGCAGGGTAAGGGGTGCACCGTGCCACTAGAGCAGGGTAAGGGGTGCACCATGCCACTAGAGCAGGGTAAGGGGTGCACCGTGCCACTAGAGCAGGGTAAGGGGTGCACCATGCCACTAGAGCAGGGTAAGGGGTGCACCGTGCCACTAGAGCAGGGTAAAAGGCGCACCATGCCACTAGAGCAGGGTAAGGGGTGCACCGTGCCACTAGAGCAGGGTAAGGGGTGCACCATGCCACTAGAGCAGAGTAAGGGGGGCACCATGCCACTAGAGCAGGATAAGGGGGGCACCATGCCACTGGAGCAGGGTAAGGGGTGCACCGTGCCACTAGAGCAGGGTAAGGGGTGCACCATGCCACTAGAGCAGAGTAAGGGGGGCACCATGCAACTAGAGCAGGATAAGGGGGGCACCATGCCACTAGAGCAGGGTAAGGGGGGCACCGTGCCACTAGAGCAAGGTAAGGGGTGCACCATGCCACTAGAACAGGGTAAGGGGTGCACCGTGCCACTAGAGCAGGGTAAGGGGGGCACCATGCCACTAGAACAGGGTAAGGGGTGCACCGTGCCACTAGAGCAGGGTAAGGGGTGCACCATGCCACTAGAACAGGGTAAGGGGTGCACCGTGCCACTAGAACAGGGTAAGGGGTGCAACGTGCCACTAGAGCAGGGTAAGGGGTGCACCTTGCCACTAGAGCAGGGTAAGGGATGCACCATGCCATTAGAGCAGGGTAAGGGGCGCACCATGCCACTAGAGCAGGGTAAGGGGTGCACCATGCCACTAGAGCAGGGTAAGGGGGGCACCGTGCCACTAGAGCAGGGTAAGGGGTGCACCATGCCACTATAGCAGGGTAAGGGGTGCACCATGCCACTAGAGCAGGGTAAGGGATGCACCATGCCATTAGAGCAGGGTAAGGGGTGCACCATGCCACTAGAGCAGGGTAAGTGGTGCACCATGCCATTAGAGCAGGGTAAGGGGTGCACCATGCCACTAGAGCAGGGTAAGGGGCGCACCATGCCACTAGAACAGGGTAAGGGGTGCACCATGCTACTAGAGCAAGGTAAGGGGGCACCATGCCACTAGAACAGGGTAAGGGGTGCACCATGCCACTAGAACAGGGTAAGGGGTGCACCATGCTACTAGAGCAAGGTAAGGGGGGCACCATGCCACTAGAGCAGGGTAAGGGGCGCACCATGCCACTTGAACAGGGTAAGGGGTGTACCATGCTACTAGAGCAAGGTAAGGGGGGCACCATGCCACTAGAGCAGGGTAAGGGGTGCACCATGCCACTAGAGCAGGGTAAGGGGTGTACCATGCCACTAGAACAGGGTAAGGGGTGCACCATGCCACTAGAACAGGGTAAGGGGTGCACCATGCTACTAGAGCAAGGTAAGGGGGGCACCATGCCACTAGAGCAGGGTAAGGGGCGCACCATGCCACTTGAACAGGGTAAGGGGTGCACCATGCTACTAGAGCAAGGTAAGGGGGGCACCATGCCACTAGAGCAAGGTAAGGGGGGCACCATGCCACTAGAGCAGGGTAAGGGGTGCACCATGCCACTAGAGCAGGGTAAGGGGTGTACCATGCCACTAGAGCAGGGTTTTACAAAAGATCCAAAGTATATTAACATAACCTTTATTTTGCAGAAAACGTGATGCTGATAATTAGAGTAGCAGCAATGACTGTAGAGAGATGATCAGTAAATGTTCTGCAGTTGACAACAGTCACAGTCAGTAGGACATGCCATGTACCGGCTGTCGCTGTGAATGGCTTCATCTGCGGTCACAGGACATCACTAGTCTCTCACACTGCTCTGGGGCAATTTTTTCCCACTCTTCTTCCAGTCTCTTCTACAGATCTTTGATTGTTGTGGGTTTCTTGGCCATAACTTTGTAACCAGGGATATTTTGGGGGTTTTCTATTGGGTTTAGTTCAGGACTCTGGGCTGTGGCCATTTCATTGTTTCCAGGAGCTGCTTTCCTCATTTTGCAGTATGGTAAGTGACATTGTCCTGCATGAAAATTGCTGCTGATTGAGTGATGGACACATGTAAGGAGCCGCGTGTTGTGAAGAAGGCTCTGATCCACACTTGCATCACTCTGCCATGTAGCTGTATGAGAGGTCCAACTCCTGCTGCAGAAAACATTCCCCAAACCATGACCCTTCCTCCACCACCGCTCACTGACTTCTTAACATACTTTGGGTTCAGTCATTCCCCTGTTTGTAGACAAACATGTTTCCCATCAGACCAAATAAATTAAACTTGCTTTAATCAGTAAAATGACCTGTGGACACTTCTCTGTCCACACAACATGCTCCTCACCAAAGGTGAGTCTAGCCTTGTGATTCTTTCTGCTAATTAGAAGTTTGGTCACTGCAGAGTGGGCTTTCAGTCCAAATGCTTTTACACGTCGTGACACTGTATGACGAGACAGATCCTTACTCTGTTCAGTGCTGAACTGGCGGCAATTCCAGCTGCAATGTGGAAACGATTACCCATGGAGATTTTCTGTATTATCCTGTCCTCTCTTGCATTTGTCTTTCGGGGGTGATCAGGCTTCTCGGTGGACTTGAAAGAGTTTGTGATGTTCTAAAGATGCAATATTCCTGAAATCACAGACTTGGAATGAACAAATTCTCTGCAGATTAGGAGCTTCTTACAGAAAAAAATAACAGGTTTGTGTGAGCAGAATTCCTGCTGGACGGTCGGTGATCAAATGCTTATTTAATGTAAAAAAATGCAAAATAATTATTTATAAATCATACAATGATTGTCTGGATTTTTTTACTCTGTCACAGTTGAAGTTACCTATGATAAAAATTACAGTTCTCTCCATTCTTTGTAGGTATAAAAAATGTGCAAAATTGGAGGAAGATCAAATACTTATTTTCCCCACTGTATACTGAGATCATCCTTTTAGGTCACTTGATCTTGCTGTGCAGGTCTGCAAGACAGTAGAAGAAAGCGGAGGGGCTGGGAACCAAGTGCAGACAGAGGTGGAGGAGACGAGTGGATAAAACCGGGTATAGTCCTAGTGACTGATTAACCAGTAAATAGTGATGGGCGAACCCCTCGAAGTTCGGGATCGGGAGACTCGCCCAAGCTTTTTGTAAAGTCCGGGTTCGGGGCCAGAGACAACGCGAACCCTGAGCTTGGACTTTTCAGATATGGAAGGGGTCAGGGGGGCTGTAAAATAAAGAATATAGTTAATAATAAACATTGTCATTATACTTACCGGTCCTGCAATGCGTCCTCTAGACCCGCTATCTCCCAGCCGCTTCTGCTTCCGGGTCCAATCATTAACCTCCGGGGGTATTCACTGCATTGCTCGTCACTCGGCAGTCTTCGGCTTTTTTTCGGCTGTGTTCACGTCAGGGTTCATCCGATTGAACTTTGTCTGTCACTGTCGGTGTCAGACTGCTTCCCGCTCTGTAGACACTTATCTGTACAGAGCAACGAAGCAGAGCTGACATTGCTCTCCTTGTGAACTACGTCAGACTAAGGAATTATTTATAATAAAGTTGGAGTCTCTAAATGTTTTTTTTTGTTTTATTTTTAATTAAAAAAAATAATTCTGTGTGTTGTTTTTTTTTTTACTATTTACTAGAAATTCATGGTGGCCATGTCTAATTTGGTGTGACACCATGAATTTTGGGTTTAGTACCAGCTGAGAATTCAAAGCTGGTATTAACCCCTTTATTACCCAGCGTACCACCGCCATCAGTGCCGCTGAATGAGCCAGGTAAAGCGCCTGGAAATGGCGCTAAGAAACAATGCACCATTTCCAGGGGTGGCTGCTGTTAAAAACATTAAAATTAATACATCTAGTTATCAAATATTTTATAGTAGGACATATATGTTCACAGTTCTGTTTATGTTGGAGGGAATAGTTTATTAATAAAGTTCTTATAAGGAATAAATATTAAAATATCCATATTGAATTTACATAAGTGCTGATATGGAAGGATGTATATATATTCTTTTGGAAGCTTCTAGAGATTACACCATGTGACATGCGTCCAGCAGTAATTTCCCTATATGGACTGGACAGTTGTCATATAACACACGATGGAGGGGGCTACGGAGGCTCCTGCACGTCGTCAGAATGCTTACAGGCTGCAAGATGAACACATGCTGTCCAGCCTAGGGTATATCACCCCTGCTTGCCATTCAGAATCCAAGGAGAGATGGATGAAGATTTTCTATTGATCAGTATGAACTAAATGAACTCTTTTCCGTAAGCTAATGAAGTATATTATTTTTCCTTTCTGTAACTGAACCCCGGCAACCATTTTTAAATAGATAAAATACATTTATTTTTTACTTTTTTGAAGTTCTTTCTTTCATGCGCCTTTACGTATTTGAAGAAAAATATATTTAAGAGTATATTTTTAACATTTGGCGAGCTCAGTCATTCGTGGTTTTTTTTTTTCATTTTTTGTGCTTCTTCCTTCACTTTGCATAAGGGGGGACAGAGACTTATGCCTCCTGCAAAGTGATAGGGAATTGACAATTTATAAAAATCACGCAGAACCTAGGAAATACGTATAAGTCAAGTTGCATGAATGTTTTTTTAAATGAACTTTAAAGACTTTATAAAGCCACAGAAGTTAATTTTTGACGTATTTTTGAGCAAGAAAGATAAAGTCAGTCCATAAGAAGTATTGGACGTGCTGAGCAAGGTGAATCAAGTCTTAGAGGATCATCCATGAGATCATCTGATCATTTCAGGTAAGAAAATAGATTTTATCTCTTCATATGTTAAGAAAAGTAAAATTCAATTCACTTATTCAGATATTTCTAATGTGGAGGAGATTTGGTTACGCTTTTATGAGGAGTGTGAACTTGAGAATTCACGTATAGAATGTGTAAGGTCTTTTAATAGAGAGAAACAGAAAATCAGAAATGTCTGTCATTTAGTCTATGATTTTCACAAGTTAATCGTAGAAAAATGTAAAGATGGTGGAAATAGACAACCTGAATTGTCAGGAGAGTCAGTGACAGAGAAATCCAAAGACTGCTTAGAACCTGGAATGTCAGTCAGTGATATGGTGAATTTAGACTGTAATTTTGCAAATCAGAATCTTGACAATGACCGCAGACATGTGCTGTGTATTCAAGGTGACTTTCAGAATACTGGGAAAGAAGCAGAAAATGACATAGAGAAGCCAGAAGGGGGAGGAGCCAGAGTGGGACACGTGCAGAGAGAAAATGGCGACGATCAGTTTAAAAAAATAGAACAGACTAAGTTAGGAATTAAACTTAGAAACAATCTATTGGACATATGCAAATTAATTCCCGCATATAATCCTAAAATACATGTTTGCAGAAATTCAGAAATATTTGAAAGTTCCGTTGAGAAGTTAAATTTAACCAATAGTGAGACGAATCAGTTATTCCGTATGTGGTTACCTCAGCATTTCTTTAGACAACTGGCATTAAAAAAGTCTTCTGACAATGAGACATTTGATTGTTCAAATGATAACGATATCATAAGGCTGAAAAATCTCATCTTCTGTGCAAGGAATGAAGCGAATCCAGATTATGAGATGTTAAAGGAATTACAAATTGAACAGAATGAGAGTACGTTCTGATTTATGTCCGTTTTTGAACGTTTGTATAGGGCGGTCATTCCAAATGTCAGATTGGATGGAATGATACATTTATTCATCAAGAAATTTAATTTCCTTGATAATGCAGCCTGTGCGGTGGCATTAAGTAAAAAGTCCCTATTTGAATGTACGACATTTATCGATTTTGTTAGAAATCACCAAAGTCAATCAAAACAGAAATTAATTAATTCTGGAAAACCAACACGAAAAAGGGAGAGATTCTGTGAAAAGCCAACAGTGTCTCCCAGATCCAGACATTTTTGTGACAAAATGTATGAAATTCGCAGGAAAATGCATACGTGTTACAAACCATACAATCCATCCCAATTATTATCATCTAAAAATCTTTTTCCACAGGAAAAACCTTTGTTTCCCTTGTCTCCAGTGAAGGGATTGGTCACTGGGATTGATGATCCCAGACAAATGATGAGTAAAAGCTTTGAAAGACAGAAACAGGTGTCTTGTGCAGATTCTCTCCCCGGGTTAGAATTTGATAGCCAGCAACAGCTGGGTGGTCTTTCAGAGAGTGACATTCTTTCTCATTTAAGGGACAAACTCGAGTTACAAAATAATTTCAGAAATTCCTACAAGTTGAAAATGAATCTAATAGATCGAATTTTTGAAGAAAAATTTAGGTTTGGTCTTCAGCTAAATAAAGTGGATTTCTGGGTAAATTAATTTTATTATTTGATAAATATGATTATTCATATACAGTGAATCTATGCATATATATATATTAAAAGTAGTGATAGTAAATCAAGGTCATATTTTCATTTAGTTAAATGATAGTTTAATGTTATAAATTAATAATTTGATCTCTGTATATGAATAATAATATTTAAAATGTAATAATAAAAGAAAGTAACTGATTCTAAGTGTTTCATTTTTATCATAAATATGATAATAATTTTATTCTTTTATTTCCCTCAGAATTTATCAGTAAAGCAGATTGATGAAGTATTAACTTTTTATTTATACATTTGTTCTTGTCCTCAATCAGGTAACATATATCTTATTGTGTAAGGCTGATCGCGAAAGCATGTTAATAATAATTATTATTTTCTCAGGTACCAATTGCCAGAGAACTATTACTTTAACGTTTCTTTTATGAATATATATCTTCTTTAGAGTTATTAGAAATGTAATTTGAGCTTTGGAGTGTAGTAAAACTGCTTGCTGTTTTGGAATGGTGTTCTTTGCACGTGACCAGAGCATGTGACTTTTGAATTACTAAAGCTAATAATAAATGTTTGTTCTATGGTCAAATGTACAGTATATGACTATCAAAGGTACCTATTTTTTTAGGAGTATATGTAATAAATTTATTCGTATACTTCAAGAAGTTTTGAGATGCGCATAGAGAAATTAAAAATCAAAAACAGGGATTTGTGTCTGTCAGTTTCTATGTGGTTATATGTTAAAGAACCATGACAGTCTTGTGTACATAGATGTGTCTATGAATGATTGATTGTCTGAGCAGCTGCCAATGTCAAGTACTTGGATAAGAGGTCTTTGAAGTTTCCAGAGGAAAAAAAAAAAGGGAATTTTTGTTTTAACTTCGAGGTTATAATATGTATGTATATTATTAGAATAAATAAGTTATAGTACATACAGTTAGGTCCAGAAATCTTTGGACAGTGACACAATTTTCGCAAGTTGGGCTCTGCATGCCACCACATTGGATTTGAAATGAAATCTCTACAACAGAATTCAAGTGCAGATTGTAACGTTTAATTTGAAGGTTTGAACAAAAATATCTGATAGAAATTGTAGGAATTGTACACATTTCTTTACAAACACTCCACATTTTAGGAGGTCAAAAGTAATTGGACAAATAAACCAAACCCAAACAAAATATTTTTATTTTCAATATTTTGTTGCGAATCCTTTGGAGGCAATCACTGCCTTAAGTCTGGAACCCATGGACATCACCAAACGCTGGGTTTCCTCCTTCTTAATGCTTTGCCAGGCCTTTACAGCCGCAGCCTTCAGGTCTTGCTTGTTTGTGGGTCTTTCCGTCTTAAGTCTGGATTTGAGCAAGTGAAATGCATGCTCAATTGGGTTAAGATCTGGTGATTGACTTGGCCATTGCAGAATGTTCCACTTTTTTGCACTCATGAACTCCTGGGTAGCTTTGGCTGTATGCTTGGGGTCATTGTCCATCTGTACTATGAAGCGCCGTCCGATCAACTTTGCGGCATTTGGCTGAATCTGGGCTGAAAGTATATCCCGGTACACTTCAGAATTCATCCGGCTACTCTTGTCTGCTGTTATGTCATCAATAAACACAAGTGTCCCAGTGCCATTGAAAGCCATGCATGCCCATGCCATCACGTTGCCTCCACCATGTTTTACAGAGGATGTGGTGTGCCTTGGATCATGTGCCGTTCCCTTTCTTCTCCAAACTTTTTTCTTCCCATCATTCTGGTACAGGTTGATCTTTGTCTCATCTGTCCATAGAATACTTTTCCAGAACTGAGCTGGCTTCATGAGGTGTTTTTCAGCAAATGTAACTCTGGCCTGTCTATTTTTGGAATTGATGAATGTTTTGCATCTAGATGTGAACCCTTTGTATTTACTTTCATGGAGTCTTCTCTTTACTGTTGACTTAGAGACAGATACACCTACTTCACTGAGAGTGTTCTGGACTTCAGTTGATGTTGTGAACGGGTTCTTCTTCACCAAAGAAAGTATGTGGCGATCATCCACCACTGTTGTCATCCGTGGACGCCCAGGCCTTTTTGAGTTCCCAAGCTCACCAGTCAATTCCTTTTTTCTCAGAATGTACCCGACTGTTGATTTTGCTACTCCAAGCATGTCTGCTATCTCTCTGATGGATTTTTTCTTTTTTTTCAGCCTCAGGATGTTCTGCTTCACCTCAATTGAGAGTTCCTTAGACCGCATGTTGTCTGGTCACAGCAACAACTTCCAAATGCAAAACCACACACCTGTAATCAACCCCAGACCTTTTAACTACTTCATTGATTACAGGTTAATGAGGGAGATGCCTTCAGAGTTAATTGCAGCCCTTAGAGTCCCTTGTCCAATTACTTTTGGTCCCTTGAAAAAGAAGAGGCTATGCATTACAGAGCTATGATTCCTAAACCCTTTCTCCGATTTGGATGTGAAAACTCTCATATTGCAGCTGGGAGTGTGCACTTTCAGCCCATATTATATATAGAATTGTATTTCTGAACATGTTTTTGTAAACAGCTAAAATAACAAAACTTGTGTCACTGTCCAAATATTTCTGGCCCTGACTGTAAGTATAAATAATGAAGGAATTTATACCGAATATATCTTATTCTTAGACATATTTCTTTAGTATAGACAACATTCATGTTAGGATTTTTATTAAGGGTTTATTCTGAAGAGTTACATTCTAGAATAAGGTTTTAACGTTTTGATTTTTATATAGGTTTGTGTTAGTTACTTTTACTGATACACAGATTGGTAATCATTTTTCTTTTCAAATATGGAAGTGATATTTATAATATGGTCTTGAAGATATACAACATAAATTTTAATTTAATTTAATCTTGACATATTAATTTTTATAATACCATATGTCATGATATTGAAAGGGAAGGGTTTGGTCTCAATCACACATTTATATTTGATAAATATATGTGTTTACAGGATGCTTTAATATTTCAAGTACAAAGGAAGAATTGGGAATAAAAAAATATATTTGAAGTATATCATAATGCATTTATATACTAAGAGAAGAGTATTATTTGCAAGGTTACATGACTTAATTATTTATAGGTTACTGATATGATAGGTATGGAAATCCTATAAGATACTGGTAACATTAAGGTTATGTATTATTAAAGACATAGGTGTTATATACATAGAAGGCCTTATTTTTATTTTAATTTTTATTTTTATTCCGATTTTCATTTTTCCTTTTATTCCTATTTTTAATATTAATTATTATTTAATATTCACATTTTTAATCAAAATTTTAATTCTACAATTTTTATTTTTTCTTCAAATTTTAAATATCTCAATTGAGAAAACACTTCAATATTTAGTTCAGTAATATCTAATATAAGAATATTACTTTATTAAATATGAATCATATTAAAAGGGAAAAGTTCCACTTTTTGGAAGAAAAGATACTTCCTTCATCAATATATACAATTGTTTACTTCCTAGTAATACATTATTTTTATATGAATATGTTAACACAATAAGGATGAAATATTACTTATAGTTCCACATTTTCTTATACAGTAGGTTATTTAATAAATAATAGACAAATCAAATAAATTAAATTAGAGTAATAAAGATGGAAGATCGAGGTACATCTAGGTTTACCTTTCTAAATTTACAAATAATATATATTATATTTTTAATCAATAATAATTTATAATGGGTATTATTGTGTTTTGATGGAATCATCCAGTCTTTCCTAAAGGTTATTTGCTTTGGTTTATAATTTTACAAATGATCTAACTAAATAAGCCACATTGTTGCCTTTCATATTTATAATATGATACATGTTATAGGTATACATTACATTATTTCATATTTTATATTATATTTTGGTTACATTCAACACATTGCCACCTATGGGTTTGGAAGGGTAATACACCAATGACAAAAAAAGGTTATTACATGAGAATACTATTGTCTATACCATTATGCAGTATTATTTTATCATTCTAAGTATCAATTATATTAATACTTCTACGATAATAATAATAATGACATGGTATTATAGTATTAGAGTTATGAAACGCTGTGACATTTATTAGTGATAGTTATTGCTATATTTGGTATCTAGATTAGGGAATGAATCAGTCTTCAATCAAGATTACAGAAGTAAAAAGACTTTATAATTTTCCTAAAGTTAAAAGAGATTCTGCAAAAAGGTCCAAAAGGTAACGTCTCAAATAAGACTGTGTTACATACAAAATACACTTACCGCGTTTGCACCTCAGAAACACAGTGATCCTATGGTTCCAGGATGGACAATGACACATGGTCTGTGCATTAAGACCTCCCTAAAGTTACTAAGAAGAGCAATGACGTGTTAAAGTTAACCCCTGTCGTGCTGACTAAGAACGTCTTAACATCTGTTCCAGGATTTGACAACAGGCAGCGCGGAGGATAAAGGTGACTAATGTAAATTACACTGCACAGACATCAAAGACTTATGCTATTCTTCTACACTCATGAACTGTGGTTTATCAACATTGGCTATGGACTTTGTAATAAAGAATAAAGTTTATGGACTTGATCTAACGATGATAAACGCAATACGGGACTGTATTAAATTGGTAACCATTCATTTTTTATCAAAGGATTTATTTCTAAGAGACTGTGTTTATGCTGGATTACATCGGAGATAAGAAGACATCAACTCAGAGGACATCATATGGTGACCGGATTTCTTTTTGCATTTTTTTAGGTCTAGCGAAGTATAATTATATATTTTTATATGATTGATCAGTCATGGCCTATCATAACATGAATCCACATTATTATATTATTGAACTTACAACATGAATAATGCAAATTAATTATTATTCATCATTATTATTGATATTAATCCATTATCGCCAAATAAGGAAAGAAGATTTGTTATTTTAATGATGTATTAATTAATTTTCGGGGTTAATTCACCCGCTTCAAGGGGGAATTGTTAAAAACATTAAAATTAATACATCTAGTTATCAAATATTTTATAGTAGGACATATATGTTCACAGTTCTGTTTTTTGTTTTATTTTTAATTAAAAAAAATAATTCTGTGTGTTGTTTTTTTTTTTACTATTTACTAGAAATTCATGGTGGCCATGTCTAATTTGGTGTGACACCATGAATTTTGGGTTTAGTACCAGCTGAGAATTCAAAGCTGGTATTAACCCCTTTATTACCCAGCGTACCACCGCCATCAGTGCCGCTGAATGAGCCAGGTAAAGCGCCTGGAAATGGCGCTAAGAAACAATGCACCATTTCCAGGGGTGGCTGCTGTTAAAAACATTAAAATTAATACATCTAGTTATCAAATATTTTATAGTAGGACATATATGTTCACAGTTCTGTTTATGTTGGAGGGAATAGTTTATTAATAAAGTTCTTATAAGGAATAAATATTAAAATATCCATATTGAATTTACATAAGTGCTGATATGGAAGGATGTATATATATTCTTTTGGAAGCTTCTAGAGATTACACCATGTGACATGCGTCCAGCAGTAATTTCCCTATATGGACTGGACAGTTGTCATATAACACACGATGGAGGGGGCTACGGAGGCTCCTGCACGTCGTCAGAATGCTTACAGGCTGCAAGATGAACACATGCTGTCCAGCCTAGGGTATATCACCCCTGCTTGCCATTCAGAATCCAAGGAGAGATGGATGAAGATTTTCTATTGATCAGTATAGACTAAATGAACTCTTTTCCGTAAGCTAATGAAGTATATTATTTTTCCTTTCTGTAACTGAACCCTGGCAACCATTTTTAAATGGATAAAATACATTTATTTTTTACATTTTTGAAGTTCTTTCTTTCATGCGCCTTTACGTATTTGAAGAAAAATATATTTAAGAGTATATTTTTAACAGCTGCAGGCTGCGTTTTTTATTGTGGGGGGCCCAGAATACTTGGGCCTTACCACGCTGAAAATCTCACCCCACAGCTGCCTGGTTTTACCTGACTGGCGATCAAAATATGGCGAGAGCCCACGCAATTTTTTTAAATAATTTTTTTAAATAATAAAAAAAATAATATGATTCCCTGTATTTTGATTGCTAGCCAAGGGAAAGCCAGGCAGATGGGGGTAACCGTAGCTGTCCGCTTTATCTGCACTGAGAATCAAAAGTACCGCGGAGTGCTACATCATTTTTTAATTATTTATTTATTTTTACACGACTATATGTGTGAGGGACCCAACAGCCAATCACATATGCTGTCACACAGAATGGGCGTCTGTGATTGGCTGTTGGAGTAACCTGTAATCTGCTCAAACATTCTAGATGCTAGAATTATGCAGGTTTCTCCAGCATCCAATTACAGACGCCCACTCTGTGACAGCTTCTGTGATTGTCTGATATTTTCACAGTAAAAAAAAAAAAAACAACACAGAGAAAAAATATTTTATTAGAAATAAAACAGAAGACATTTAGGACTCCATCTTTATTACTCAAAAAAACAACCTCCAACGTAGTCCAAAGGCAGGCGAGCATCTTCAGCTCTGCTACATCTGTGCGAGGAGACAAACACAGGTCTGCTCACACAGACTCAGCTGAGGGCTGTCAGAGACTTCACCCGAGTGCACTGCTGAGGCCGGTCAGCTGTGCCACAGGGTAACCTCGATTGACATCACTGCAACGCTGCCGTAAAGTGAGCACTTGTCAGCTGTTAGAGCGCTGATGTCAGAGTTGGGGTTACCTGAGGGCACAGCTGACGTCACCGCTTTCATCGCCGACAGCGCTTACTTTATGGCAGTGTTGCAGTGACATTAGTGGAGGTTACCTTGGGGTCAGTGGAGGCTACTCACACTGTGAGGCTCTGGGACTTTGTGCACAAGAAGGTCACCAAAACCACTGCAGCCGGTGACTCACTGAAGAAGTCAGGTGACTGGGAGAGCGCGTCCTTAAAGAAACCTCCCATCATGCACTCCTCTAGTTAGCTGGCCGCTGCAGCCAATCACAGACTGTCCTGGTAACCTCTGACCTGGTCATACATCACTGTGGGGAGCACCGGAAAGGACAACGCAATTCTCCATTATATTAAAGCCATTCGGGCTAGAAAAAAAATTTATTAAAGCATCGGACATCCCAGAAAGAGTTAATAAATACAATCAATAAATTGTATGTACCTAAAAATGGCACCATTAAAAGAATGCATAAAAATACGGCAGAAGAGACCACATAGATGGAAAAATATAAAAGTAACATGACAAAAAAAGGTAAAAGAAACCTGATAAACTTTCACTTTATAAAATGCTTTATTAATTGAAAAAAAAAAAATAACTAAAACCTATGAATGGTGACGTGTGCAAGACGTCACGGAAGGTCGTGTAACCCACGAGGTAACAACAACATTCACACTAGACTGGTCACATGGTGATGACGTCACGGAAGGTCCTGTAACCCAAGAGGTAACAACAACATTCACACTAGACTGGTCACATGGTGATGACGTCACGGAAGGTCCTGTAACCCAAGAAGTAACAACAACATTCACACTAGACTGGTCACATGGTGATGACGTCACGGAAGGTCCTGTAACTCACGAGGTAACAACAACATTCACACCAGACTGGTCACATGGCGATGACGTCACAGAAGGTCCTGTAACTTGCGAGGTAACAACAACATTCACACCAGACTGGTCACATGGCGATGACGTCACGGAAGGTCCTGTAACCCACGAGGTAACAACAACATTCACACTAGACTGGTCACATGGTGATGACGTCATGGAAGGTCCTGTAACCCACGAGGTAACAACAACATTCACACCAGACTGGTCACATGGCGATGACGTCACAGAAGGTCCTGTAACTCGCGAGGTAACAACAACATTCACACCAGACTGGTCACATGACGATGACGTCACGGAACGTCCTGTAACCCACGAGATAACAACAACATTCACACCAGACTGGTCACATGGCGGTGACGTCACGGAAGGTCCTGTAACCCACGAGATAACAACATTCACACCAGACTGGTCACATGGCGATGACGTCACAGAAGGTCCTATAACCCACGAGGTAACAACAACATTCACACCAGACTGGTCACATGGCGATGACATCATGGAAGGTCCTGTAACCCACGAGGTAACAACAACATTCACACCAGACTGGTCACATGGCGATGACGTCACAGAAGGTCCTGTAACTCGCGAGGTAACAACAACATTCACACCAGACTGGTCACATGGCAATGACATCATGGAAGGTCCTGTAACCCATGAGGTAACAACAACATTCACACCAGACTGGTCACATGGCGATGACATCATGGAAGGTCCTGTAACGCACGAGGTAACAACATTCACACCAGACTGGTCACATGGCGATGACGTCACGGAAGGTCCTGTAACCCACGAGGTAACAACAACATTCACACCAGACTGGTCACATGGCGATGACGTCACAGAAGGTCCTGTAACCCATGAGGTAACAACAACATTCACACCAGACTGGTCACATGGCTATGACGTCACGGAAGGTCCTGTAACCCACGAGATAACAACATTCAGACCAGACTGGTCACATGGTGATGACATCATGAAAGGTCCTGTAACCCACGAGGTAACAACAACATTCACACCAGACTGGTCACATGGCGATGACGTCACGGAATGTCCTGTAACCCACGAGATAACAACATTCACACCAGACTGGTCACATGGCGATGACGTCACAAAAGGTCCTGTAACCCACGAGGTAACAACAACATTCACACCAGACTGGTCACATGGCGATGACATCATGGAAGGTCCTGTAACCCACGAGGTAACAACAACATTCACACCAGACTGGTCACATGGCGATGACGTCACAGAAGGTCCTGTAACTCGCGAGGTAACAACAACATTCACACCAGACTGGTCACATGGCGATGACGTCACGGAAGGTCCTGTAACCCACGAGGTAACAACAACATTCACACCAGACTGGTCACATGGCGATGACGTCACGGAAGGTCCTGTAACCCACGAGATAACAACATTCACACCAGACTGGTCACATGGCGATGACGTCCCAGAAGGTCCTGTAACCCACGAGGTAACAACAACATTCACACCAGACTGCTCACATGGCGATGACGTCATGGAAGGTCCTGTAACACACGAGGTAACAACATTCACACCAGACTGGTCACATGGCTATGATGTCACGGAAGGTCCTGTAACCCATGAAGTAACAACATTCACACCAGACTGGTCACATGGCGATGACATCATGAAACGTCCTGTAACCCACGAGGTAACAACAACATTAACACCAGACTGGTCACATGGTGATGACGTCACAGAAGGTCCTGTAACCCATGAGGTAACAACAACATTCACACCAGACTGGTCACATGGCTATGACGTCACGGAAGGTCCTGTAACCCACGAGATAACAACATTCAGACCAGACTGGTCACATGGTGATGACATCATGAAAGGTCCTGTAACCCACGAGGTAACAACAACATTCACACCAGACTGGTCACATGGCGATGACGTCACGGAAGGTCCTGTAACCCACGAGATAACAACATTCACACCAGACTGGTCACATGGCGATGACGTCATAAAAGGTCCTGTAACCCACGAGGTAACAACAACATTCACACCAGACTGGTCACATGGCGATGACATCATGGAAGGTCCTGTAACCCACGAGGTAACAACAACATTCACACCAGACTGGTCACATGGCGATGACGTCACGGAAGGTCCTGTAACCCACGAGATAACAACATTCACACCAGACTGGTCACATGGCGATGACGTCCCAGAAGGTCCTGTAACCCACGAGGTAACAACAACATTCACACCAGACTGGTCACATGGCGATGACGTCACAGAAGGTCCTGTAACTCGCGAGGTAACAACAACATTCACACCAGACTGGTCACATGGCGATGACGTCACGGAAGGTCCTGTAACCCACGAGATAACAACATTCACACCAGACTGGTCACATGGCGATGACGTCCCAGAAGGTCCTGTAACCCACGAGGTAAGAACAACATTCACACCAGACTGATCACATGGCGATGACATCACAGAAGGTCCTGTAACACGCGAGGTAGCAACAACATTCACACCAGACTGCTCACATGGCGATGACGTCATGGAAGGTCCTGTAACACACGAGGTAACAACAACATTCACACCAGACTGGTCACATGGCGATGACGTCATGGAAGGTCCTGTAACCCACGAGATAACAACATTCACACCAGACTGGTCACATGGCGATGACATCATGGAAGGTCCTGTAACCCACGAGGTAACAAAAACATTCACACCAGACTGGTTACATGGCGATGACATCAAGGAAGGTCCTGTAACCCACGAGGTAACAACAACATTCACACCAGACTGGTCACATGGCTATGACGTCACGGAAGGTCCTGTAACTCACGAAGTAACAACATTCACACCAGACTGGTCACATGGTGATGACATCATGGAAGGTCCTGTAACCCACGGTAACAACAACATTCACACCAGACTGGTCACATGGTGATGACGTCACGGAACGTCCTTTAACCCACGACGTAACAACAACATTCACACCAGACTGGTCACATGGTGATGACGTCACAGAAGGTCCTGTAACCCACGAGGTAAGAACAACATTCACACCAGACTGGTCACATGGTGATGACGTCACAGAAGGTCCTGTAACCCACGAGGTAAGAACAACATTCACACCAGACTGGTCACATGGCGATGACGTCACGGAAGGTCCTGTAACCCACGAGGTAACAACAACATTCACACCAGACTGGTCACATGGCGATGACGTCACAGAAGGTCCTGTAACCCACGAGGTAACAACAACATTCACACCAGACTGGTCACATGGCGATGACGTCACAGAAGGTCCTGTAACTCGCGAGATAACAACAACATTCACACCAGACTGGTCACATGGTGATGACGTCACAGAAGGTCCTGTAACCCACGAGGTAACAACAACATTCACACCAGACTGGTCACATGGCGATGACGTCACAGAAGGTCCTGTAACACGCAAGGTAACAACAACATTCACACCAGACTGGTCACATGGTGATGACATCATGGAAGGTCCTGTAACCCACGAGGTAACAACAACATTCACACCAGACTGGTCACATGGCGATGACGTCACAGAAGGTCCTGTAACACGCGAGGTAGCAACAACATTCACACCAGACTGGTCACAAGGCGATGACGTCACGGAAGGTCATGTAACCCACGAGATAACAACATTCACACCAGACTGGTCACATGGTGATGACATCATGGAAGGTCCTGTAACCCACGAGGTAACAACAACATTCACACCAGACTGGTCACATGGCGATGACATCATGGAAGGTCCCGTAACCCACGAGGTAACAACAACATTCACACCAGACTGGTCACATGGTGATGACGTCACAGAAGGTCCTGTAACCCACGAGGTAACAACAACATTAACACCAGACTGGTCACATGGCTATGACGTCACGGAAGGTCCTGTAACCCACGAAGTAACAACATTCACACCAGACTGGTCACATGGTGATGACATCATGGAAGGTCCTGTAACCCACGAGGTAACAAACACATTCACACCAGACTGGTCACATGGTGATGACGTCACGGAACGTCCTATAACCCACGAGGTAACAACAACATTCACACCAGACTGGTCACATGGCGATGACATCATGGAAGGTCCTGTAACCCATGAGGTAACAACAACATTCACACCAGACTGGTCACATGGCGATGACGTCACAGAAGGTCCTGTAACCCACGAGGTAACAAAAACATTCACACCAGACTGGTCACATGGCGATGACATCATGGAAGGTCCTGTAACCCATGAGGTAACAACAACATTCACACCAGACTGGTCACATGGTGCTGACGTCACAGAAGGTCCTGTAACCAACGAGGTAAGAACAACATTCACACCAGACTGGTCACATGGTGATGACGTCACAGAAGGTCCTGTAACCCACGAGGAAAGAACAACATTCACACCAGACCTGTCCCATGGCGATGACGTCACGGAAGGTCCTGTAACCCACGAGGTAACAACAACATTCACACCAGACTGGTCACATGGTGATGACGTCACAGAAGGTCCTGTAACCCACGAGGTAACAACAACATTCACACCAGACTGGTCACATGGCGATGACGTCACAGAAGGTCCTGTAACACGCAAGGTAACAACAACATTCACACCAGATTGGTCACATGGTGATGACATCATGGAAGGTCCTGTAACCCACGAGGTAACAACAACATTCACACCAGACTGGTCACATGGTGATGACATCATGGAATGTCCTGTAACCCACGAGGTAACAACAACATTCACACCAGACTGGTCACATGGCGATGACGTCACGGAAGGTCCTGTAACCCACGACATAACAACATTCACACCAGACTGGTCACATGGCGATGACGTCATAAAAGGTCCTGTAACCCACGAGGTAACAACAACATTCACACCAGACTGGTCACATGGCGATGACGTCACGGAAGGTCCTGTAACCCACGAGATAACAACATTCACACCAGACTGGTCACATGGCGATGACGTCATAAAAGGTCCTGTAACCCACGAGGTAACAACAACATTCACACCAGACTGGTCACATGGCGATGACATCATGGAAGGTCCTGTAACCCACGAGGTAACAACAACATTCACACCAGACTGGTCACATGGCGATGACGTCACAGAAGGTCCTGTAACTCGCGAGGTAACAACAACATTCACACCAGACTGGTCACATGGCGATGACGTCACGGAAGGTCCTGTAACCCAAGAGATAACAACATTCACACCAGACTGGTCACATGGCGATGACGTCCCAGAAGGTACTGTAACCCACGAGGTAAGAACAACATTCACACCAGACTGATCACATGGCGATGACATCACAGAAGGTCCTGTAACACGCGAGGTAGCAACAACATTCACACCAGACTGCTCACATGGCGATGACGTCATGGAAGGTCCTGTAACCCACGAGATAACAACATTCACACCAGACTGGTCACATGGCGATGACATCATGGAAGGTCCTGTAACCCACGAGGTAACAAAAACATTCACACCAGACTGGTTACATGGCGATGACATCATGGAAGGTCCTGTAACCCACGAGGTAACAACAACATTCACACCAGACTGGTCACATGGCTATGACGTCACGGAAGGTCCTGTAACTCACGAAGTAACAACATTCACACCAGACTGGTCACATGGTGATGACATCATGGAAGGTCCTGTAACCCACGGTAACAACAACATTCACACCAGACTGGTCACATGGTGATGACGTCACGGAACGCCCTTTAACCCACGACGTAACATTAACATTCACACCAGACTGGTCATATGGTGATGACGTCACAGAAGGTCCTGTAACCCACGAGGTAAGAACAACATTCACACCAGGCTGGTCACATGGTGATGACGTCACAGAAGGTCCTGTAACCCACGAGGTAAGAACAACATTCACACCAGACTGGTCACATGGCGATGACGTCACGGAAGGTCCTGTAACCCACGAGGTAACAACAACATTCACACCAGACTGGTCACATGGCGATGACGTCACAGAAGGTCCTGTAACCCACGAGGTAACAACAACATTCACACCAGACTGGTCACATGGCGATGACGTCACAGAAGGTCCTGTAACACGCAAGGTAACAACAACATTCACACCAGACTGGTCACATGGTGATGACATCATGGAAGGTCCTGTAACCCACGAGGTAACAACAACATTCACACCAGACTGGTCACATGGCGATGACGTCACGGAAGGTCCTGTAACCCACGAGGTAACAACAACATTCACACCAGACCTGTCCCATGGCGATGACGTCACGGAAGGTCCTGTAACCCACGAGGTAACAACAACATTCACACCAGACTGGTCACATGGTGATGACTCACAGAAGGTCCTGTAACCCACGAGGTAACAACAACATTCACACCAGACTGGTCACATGGCGATGACGTCACAGAAGGTCCTGTAACACGCAAGGTAACAACAACATTCACACCAGATTGGTCACATGGTGATGACATCATGGAAGGTCCTGTACCCCACAAGGTAACAACAACATTCACACCAGACTGGTCACATGGTGATGACATCATGGAAGGTCCTGTAACCCACGAGGTAACAACAACATTCACACCAGACTGGTCACATGGCGATGACGTCACGGAAGGTCCTGTAACCCACGACATAACAACATTCACACCAGACTGGTCACATGGCGATGACGTCACAGAAGGTCCTATAACCCACGAGGTAACAACAACATTCACACCAGACTGGTCACATGGCGATGACATCATGGAAGGTCCTGTAACCCACGAGGTAACAACAACATTCACACCAGACTGGTCACATGGCGATGACGTCATAAAAGGTCCTGTAACCCACAAGGTAACAACAACATTCACACCAGACTGGTCACATGGCGATGACATCATGGAAGGTCCTGTAACCCACGAGGTAACAACAACATTCACACCAGACTGGTCACATGGCGATGACGTCACAGAAGGTCCTGTAACTCGCGAGGTAACAACAACATTCACACCAGACTGGTCACATGGCGATGACGTCACGGAAGGTCCTGTAACCCACGAGATAACAACATTCACACCAGACTGGTCACATGGTGATGATATCATGGAAGGTCCTGTAACCCACGAAATAACTACATTCACACCAGACTGGTCACATGGCGATGACGTCCCAGAAGGTCCTGTAACCCACGAGGTAACAACAACATTCACACCAGACTGATCACATGGCGATGACATCACAGAAGGTCCTGTAACACGCGAGGTAGCAACAACATTCACACCAGACTGCTCACATGGCGATGACGTCATGGAAGGTCCTGTAACACACGAGGTAACAACAACATTCACACCAGACTGGTCACATGGCGATGACGTCACGGAAGGTCCTGTAACCCACGAGATAACAACATTCACACCAGACTGGTCACATGGCGATGACATCATGGAAGGTCCTGTAACCCACGAGGTAACAAAAACATTCACACCAGACTGGTTACATGGCGATGACATCATGGAAGGTCCTGTAACCCACGAGGTAACAACAACATTCACACCAGACTGGTCACATGGCTATGACGTCACGGAAGGTCCTGTAACTCACGAAGTAACAACATTTACACCAGACTGGTCACATGGTGATGACATCATGGAAGGTCCTGTAACCCACGAGGTAACAACAACATTCACACCAGACTGGTCACATGGTGATGACGTCACGGAACGTCCTTTAACCAACGACGTAACAACAACATTCACACCAGACTGGTCACATGGTGATGACGTCACAGAAGGTCCTGTAACCCACGAGGTAAGAACAACATTCACACCAGACTGGTCACATGGCGATGACGTCACGGAAGGTCCTGTAACCCACGAGGTAACAACAACATTCACACCAGACTGGTCACATGGCGATGACGTCACAGAAGGTCCTGTAACACGCAAGGTAACAACAACATTCACACCAGACTGGTCACATGGTGATGACATCATGGAAGGTCCCGTAACCCACGAGGTAACAACAACATTCACACCAGACTGGTCACATGGCGATGACATCATGGAAGGTCCCGTAACCCACGAGGTAACAACAACATTCACACCAGACTGGTCACATGGTGATGACGTCACAGAAGGTCCTGTAACCCACGAGGTAACAACAACATTCACACCAGACTGGTCACATGGCTATGACGTCACGGAAGGTCCTGTAACCCACGAAGTAACAACATTCACACCAGACTGGTCACATGGTGATGACATCATGGAAGGTCCTGTAACCCACGAGGTAACAAATACATTCACACCAGACTGGTCACATGGTGATGACGTCACGGAACGTCCTATAACCCACGAGGTAACAACAACATTCACACCAGACTGGTCACATGGCGATGACGTCACAGAAGGTCCTGTAACACGCAAGGTAACAACAACATTCACACCAGACTGGTCACATGGCGATGACATCATGGAAGGTCCCGTAACCCACGAGGTAACAACAACATTCACACCAGACTGGTCACATGGCGATGACATCATGGAAGGTCCCGTAACCCACGAGGTAACAACAACATTCACACCAGACTGGTCACATGGTGATGACGTCACAGAAGGTCCTGTAACCCACGAGGTAACAACAACATTCACACCAGACTGGTCACATGGCTATGACGTCACGGAAGGTCCTGTAACCCACGAAGTAACAACATTCACACCAGACTGGTCACATGGTGATGACATCATGGAAGGTCCTGTAACCCACGAGGTAACAAATACATTCACACCAGACTGGTCACATGGTGATGACGTCACGGAACGTCCTATAACCCACGAGGTAACAACAACATTCACACCAGACTGGTCACATGGCGATGACGTCACAGAAGGTCCTGTAACACGCAAGGTAACAACAACATTCACACCAGACTGGTCACATGGTGATGACATCATGGAAGGTCCTGTAACCCACGAGGTAACAACAACATTCACACCAGACTGGTCACATGGCGATGACATCATGGAAGGTCCTGTAACCCACGAGGTAACAACAACATTCACACCAGACTGGTCACATGGCGATGACGTCACAGAAGGTCCTGTAACCCACGAGGTAACAAAAACATTCACACCAGACTGGTCACATGGCGATGACATCATGGAAGGTCCTGTAACCCATGAGGTAACAACAACATTCACACCAGACTGGTCACATGGCGATGACGTCACAGAAGGTCCTGTAACACGCAAGGTAACAACAACATTTACACCAGACTGGTCACATGGTGATGACATCATGGAAGGTCCTGTAACCCACGAGGTAACAACAACATTCACACCAGACTGGTCACATGGCGATGACGTCACGGAAGGTCCTGTAACCCACGAGGTAACAACAACATTCACACCAGACTGGTCACATGGCAATGACGTCACAGAAGGTCCTGTAACACGCGAGGTAGCAACAACATTCACACCAGACTGGTCACATGGTGATGACATCATGGAAGGTCCTGTAACCCACGAGGTAACAACAACATTCACACCAGACTGGTCACATGGCGATGACATCATGGAAGGTCCCGTAACCCACGAGGTAACAACATTCACACCAGACTGGTCACATGGTGATGACGTCACAGAAGGTCCTGTAACCCACGAGGTATCAACAACATTCACACCAGACTGGTCACATGGCTATGACGTCACGGAAGGTCCTGTAACCCACGAAGTAACAACATTCACACCAGACTGGTCACATGGTGATGACATCATGGAAGGTCCTGTAACCCACGAGGTAACAAACACATTCACACCAGACTGGTCACATGGCGATGATGTCACAGAAGGTCCTGTAACCCACGAGGTAACAAAAACATTCACACCAGACTGGTCACATGGCGATGACATCATGGAAGGTCCTGTAACCCATGAGGTAACAACAACATTCACACCAGACTGGTCACATGGTGATGACGTCACAGAAGGTCCTGTAACCAACGAGGTAAGAACAACATTCACACCAGACTGGTCACATGGTGATGACGTCACAGAAGGTCCTGTAACCAACGAGGTAAGAACAACATTCACACAAGACTGGTCACATGGCGATGACGTCATAGAAGGTCCTGTAACCCACGAGGAAAGAACAACATTCACACCAGACCTGTCCCATGGCGATGACGTCACGGAAGGTCCTGTAACCCACGAGGTAACAACAACATTCACACCAGACTGGTCACATGGTGATGACGTCACAGAAGGTCCTGTAACCCACGAGGTAACAACAACATTCACACCAGACTGGTCACATGGCGATGACGTCACAGAAGGTCCTGTAACACGCAAGGTAACAACAACATTCACACCAGACTGGTCACATGGTGATGACATCATGGAAGGTCCTGTACCCCACAAGGTAACAACAACATTCACACCAGACTGGTCACATGGTGATGACATCATGGAAGGTCCTGTAACCCACGAGGTAACAAGAACATTCACACCAGACTGGTCACATGGCGATGACGTCACGGAAGGTCCTGTAACCCACGAGATAACAACATTCACACCAGACTGGTCACATGGCGATGACGTCACAGAAGGTCCTATAACCCACGAGGTAACAACAACATTTACACCAGACTGGTCACATGGCGATGACATCATGGAAGGTCCTGTAACCCACGAGGTAACAACAACATTCACACCAGACTGGTCACATGGCGATGACGTCACAGAAGGTCCTGTAACCCACGAGGTAACAAAAACATTCACATCAGACTGGACACATGGCGATGACATCATGGAAGGTCCTGTAACCCATGAGGTAACAACAACATTCATACCAGACTGGTCACATGGCGATGACGTCACAGAAGGTCCTGTAACACGCAAGGTAACAACAACATTCACACCAGATTGGTCACATGGTGATGACATCATGGAAGGTCCTGTACCCCACAAGGTAACAACAACATTCACACCAGACTGGTCACATGGTGATGACATCATGGAAGGTCCTGTAACCCACGAGGTAACAACAACATTCACACCAGACTGGTCACATGGCGATGACGTCACGGAAGGTCCTGTAACCCACGAGGTAACAACAACATTCACACCAGACTGGTCACATGGCGATGACGTCACAGAAGGTCCTGTAACTCACGAGGTAACAACAACATTCACACCAGACTGGTCACATGGCGATGACGTCACAGAAGATCCTGTAACCCACGAGGTAACAACAACATTCACACCAGACTGGTCACATGGCGATGACGTCATAAAAGGTCCTGTAACCCACGAGGTAACAACAACATTCACACCAGACTGGTCACATGGCGATGACGTCACGGAAGGTCCTGTAACCCACGAGATAACAACATTCACACCAGACTGGTCACATGGCGATGACGTCATAAAAGGTCCTGTAACCCACGAGGTAACAACAACATTCACACCAGACTGGTCACATGGCGATGACATCATGGAAGGTCCTGTAACCCACGAGGTAACAACAACATTCACACCAGACTGGTCACATGGCGATGACGTCACAGAAGGTCCTGTAACTCGCGAGGTAACAACAACATTCACACCAGACTGGTCACATGGCGATGACGTCACGGAAGGTCCTGTAACCCAAGAGATAACAACATTCACACCAGACTGGTCACATGGCGATGACGTCCCAGAAGGTCCTGTAACCCACGAGGTAAGAACAACATTCACACCAGACTGATCACATGGCGATGACATCACAGAAGGTCCTGTAACACGCGAGGTAGCAACAGCATTCACACCAGACTGCTCACATGGCGATGACGTCATGGAAGGTCCTGTAACACACGAGGTAACAACAACATTCACACCAGACTGGTCACATGGCGATGACGTCATGGAAGGTCCTGTAACCCACGAGATAACAACATTCACACCAGACTGGTCACATGGTGATGACATCATGGAAGGTCCTGTATCCCACGGTAACAACAACATTCACACCAGACTGGTCACATGGTGATGACGCCACGGAACGTCCTTTAACCCACGACGTAACAACAACATTCACACCAGACTGGTCACATGGTGATGACGTCACAGAAGGTCCTGTAACCCACGAGGTAAGAACAACATTCACACCAGACTGGTCACATGGTGATGACGTCACAGAAGGTCCTGTAACCCACGAGGTAAGAACAACATTCACACCAGACTGGTCACATGGCGATGACGTCACGGAAGGTCCTGTAACCCACGAGGTAACAACAACATTCACACCAGACTGGTCACATGGCGATGACGTCACGGAAGGTCCTGTAACCCACGAGGTAACAACAACATTCACACCAGACTGGTCACATGGCGATGACGTCACAGAAGGTCCTGTAACCCACGAGGTAACAACAACATTCACACCAGACTGGTCACATGGCGATGACGTCACAGAAGGTCCTGTAACACGCAAGGTAACAACAACATTCACACCAGACTGGTCACATGGTGATGACATCATGGAAGGTCCTGTAACCCACGAGGTAACAACAACATTCACACCAGACTGGTCACATGGCGATGACGTCACGGAAGGTCCTGTAACCCACGAGGTAACAACAACATTCACACCAGACTGGTCACATGGCGATGACGTCACAGAAGGTCCTGTAACACGCGAGGTAGCAACAACATTCACACCAGACGGGTCACATGGCGATGACGTCATGGAAGGTCCTGTAACCCACGAGGTAACAACAACATTCACACCAGACTGGTCACAAGGCGATGACGTCACGGAAGGTCATGTAACCCACGAGATAACAACATTCACACCAGACTGGTCACATGGTGATGACATCATGGAAGGTCCTGTAACCCACGAGGTAACAACAACATTCACACCAGACTGGTCACATGGCGATGACATCATGGAAGGTCCCGTAACCCACGAGGTAACAACATTCACACCAGACTGGTCACATGGTGATGACGTCACAGAAGGTCCTGTAACCCACGAGGTAACAACAACATTCACACCAGACTGGTCACATGGCTATGACGTCACGGAAGGTCCTGTAACCCACGAAGTAACAACATTCACACCAGACTGGTCACATGGTGATGACATCATGGAAGGTCCTGTAACCCACGAGGTAACAAACACATTCACACCAGACTGGTCACATGGTGATGACGTCACGGAACGTCCTATAACCCACGAGGTAACAACAACATTCACACCAGACTGGTCACATGGCGATGACATCATGGAAGGTCCTGTAACCCATGAGGTAACAACAACATTCACACCAGACTGGTCACATGGCGATGACGTCACAGAAGGTCCTGTAACCCACGAGGTAACAAAAACATTCACACCAGACTGGTCACATGGCGATGGCATCATGGAAGGTCCTGTAACCCATGAGGTAACAACAACATTCACACCAGACTGGTCACATGGTGCTGACGTCACAGAAGGTCCTGTAACCAACGAGGTAAGAACAACATTCACACCAGACTGGTCACATGGTGATGACGTCACAGAAGGTCCTGTAACCCACGAGGAAAGAACAACATTCACACCAGACCTGTCCCATGGCGATGACGTCACGGAAGGTCCTGTAACCCACGAGGTAACAACAACATTCACACCAGACTGGTCACATGGTGATGACGTCACAGAAGGTCCTGTAACCCACGAGGTAACAACAACATTCACACCAGACTGGTCACATGGCGATGACGTCACAGAAGGTCCTGTAACACGCAAGGTAACAACAACATTCACACCAGATTGGTCACATGGTGATGACATCATGGAAGGTCCTGTACCCCACAAGGTAACAACAACATTCACACCAGACTGGTCACATGGTGATGACATCATGGAAGGTCCTGTAACCCACGAGGTAACAACAACATTCACACCAGACTGGTCACATGGCGATGACGTCACGGAAGGTCCTGTAACCCACGACATAACAACATTCACACCAGACTGGTCACATGGCGATGACGTCACAGAAGGTCCTATAACCCACGAGGTAACAACAACATTCACACCAGACTGGTCACATGGCGATGACATCATGGAAGGTCCTGTAACCCACGAGGTAACAACAACATTCACACCAGACTGGTCACATGGCGATGACGTCATAAAAGGTCCTGTAACCCACAAGGTAACAACAACATTCACACCAGACTGGTCACATGGCGATGACATCATGGAAGGTCCTGTAACCCACGAGGTAACAACAACATTCACACCAGACTGGTCACATGGCGATGACGTCACAGAAGGTCCTGTAACTCGCGAGGTAACAACAACATTCACACCAGACTGGTCACATGGCGATGACGTCACGGAAGGTCCTGTAACCCACGAGATAACTACATTCACACCAGACTGGTCACATGGCGATGACGTCCCAGAAGGTCCTGTAACCCACGAGGTAACAACAACATTCACACCAGACTGATCACATGGCGATGACATCACAGAAGGTCCTGTAACACGCGAGGTAGCAACAACATTCACACCAGACTGCTCACATGGCGATGACGTCATGGAAGGTCCTGTAACACACGAGGTAACAACAACATTCACACCAGACTGGTCACATGGCGATGACGTCACGGAAGGTCCTGTAACCCACGAGATAACAACATTCACACCAGACTGGTCACATGGCGATGACATCATGGAAGGTCCTGTAACCCACGAGGTAACAAAAACATTCACACCAGACTGGTTACATGGCGATGACATCATGGAAGGTCCTGTAACCCACGAGGTAACAACAACATTCACACCAGACTGGTCACATGGCTATGACGTCACGGAAGGTCCTGTAACTCACGAAGTAACAACATTTACACCAGACTGGTCACATGGTGATGACATCATGGAAGGTCCTGTAACCCACGAGGTAACAACAACATTCACACCAGACTGGTCACATGGTGATGACGTCACGGAACGTCCTTTAACCCACGACGTAACAACAACATTCACACCAGACTGGTCACATGGTGATGACGTCACAGAAGGTCCTGTAACCCACGAGGTAAGAACAACATTCACACCAGACTGGTCACATGGTGATGACGTCACGGAAGGTCCTGTAACCCACGAAGTAACAACAACATTCACACCAGACTGGTCACATGGCGATGACGTCACAGAAGGTCCTGTAACCCACGAGGTAACAACAACATTCACACCAGACTGGTCACATGGCGATGACGTCACAGAAGGTCCTGTAACACGCAAGGTAACAACAACATTCACACCAGACTGGTCACATGGTGATGACATCATGGAAGGTCCTGTAACCCACGAGGTAACAACAACATTCACACCAGACTGGTCACATGGTGATGACGTCACAGAAGGTCCTGTAACCCACGAGGTAACAACAACATTCACACCAGACTGGTCACATGGCGATGACGTCACAGAAGGTCCTGTAACACGCAAGGTAACAACAACATTCACACCAGACTGGTCACATGGTGATGACATCATGGAAGGTCCTGTAACCCACGAGGTAACAACAACATTCACACCAGACTGATCACATGGCGATGACGTCACGGAAGGTCCTGTAACCCACGAGGTAACAACAACATTCACACCAGACTGGTCACATGGCGATGACGTCACAGAAGGTCCTGTAACACGCGAGGTAGCAACAACATTCACACCAGACTGGTCACATGGCGATGACATCATGGAAGGTCCCGTAACCCACGAGGTAACAACAACATTCACACCAGACTGGTCACATGGCGATGACATCATGGAAGGTCCCGTAACCCACGAGGTAACAACAACATTCACACCAGACTGGTCACATGGTGATGACGTCACAGAAGGTCCTGTAACCCACGAGGTAACAACAACATTCACACCAGACTGGTCACATGGCTATGACGTCACGGAAGGTCCTGTAACCCACGAAGTAACAACATTCACACCAGACTGGTCACATGGTGATGACATCATGGAAGGTCCTGTAACCCACGAGGTAACAAATACATTCACACCAGACTGGTCACATGGTGATGACGTCACGGAACGTCCTATAACCCACGAGGTAACAACAACATTCACACCAGACTGGTCACATGGCGATGACGTCACAGAAGGTCCAGTAACACGCAAGGTAACAACAACATTCACACCAGACTGGTCACTTGGTGATGACATCATGGAAGGTCCTGTAACCCACGAGGTAACAACAACATTCACACCAGACTGGTCACATGGCGATGACATCATGGAAGGTCCTGTAACCCACGAGGTAACAACAACATTCACACCAGACTGGTCACATGGCGATGACGTCACAGAAGGTCCTGTAACCCACGAGGTAACAAAAACATTCACACCAGACTGGTCACATGGCGATGACATCATGGAAGGTCCTGTAACCCATGAGGTAACAACAACATTCACACCAGACTGGTCACATGGCGATGACGTCACAGAAGGTCCTGTAACACGCAAGGTAACAACAACATTCACACCAGACTGGTCACATGGTGATGACATCATGGAAGGTCCTGTAACCCACGAGGTAACAACAACATTCACACCAGACTGGTCACATGGCGATGACGTCACGGAAGGTCCTGTAACCCACGAGGTAACAACAACATTCACACCAGACTGGTCACATGGCAATGACGTCACAGAAGGTCCTGTAACACGCGAGGTAGCAACAACATTCACACCAGACTGGTCACATGGTGATGACATCATGGAAGGTCCTGTAACCCACGAGGTAACAACAACATTCACACCAGACTGGTCACATGGCGATGACATCATGGAAGGTCCCGTAACCCACGAGGTAACAACAACATTCACACCAGACTGGTCACATGGTGATGACGTCACAGAAGGTCCTGTAACCCACGAGGTAACAACAACATTCACACCAGACTGGTCACATGGCTATGACGTCACGGAAGGTCCTGTAACCCACGAAGTAACAACATTCACACCAGACTGGTCACATGGTGATGACATCATGGAAGGTCCTGTAACCCACGAGGTAACAAACACATTCACACCAGACTGGTCACATGGTGATGACATCATGGAAGGTCCTGTAACCCACGAGGTAACAACAACATTCACACCAGACTGGTCACATGGCGATGATGTCACAGAAGGTCCTGTAACCCACGAGGTAACAAAAACATTCACACCAGACTGGTCACATGGCGATGACATCATGGAAGGTCCTGTAACCCATGAGGTAACAACAACATTCACACCAGACTGGTCACATGGTGATGACGTCACAGAAGGTCCTGTAACCAACGAGGTAAGAACAACATTCACACCAGACTGGTCACATGGTGATGACGTCATAGAAGGTCCTGTAACCCACGAGGAAAGAACAACATTCATACCAGACCTGTCCCATGGCGATGACGTCACGGAAGGTCCTGTAACCCACGAGGTAACAACAACATTCACACCAGACTGGTCACATGGTGATGACGTCACAGAAGGTCCTGTAACCCACGAGGTAACAACAACATTCACACCAGACTGGTCACATGGCGATGACGTCACAGAAGGTCCTGTAACACGCAAGGTAACAACAACATTCACACCAGACTGGTCACATGGTGATGACATCATGGAAGGTCCTGTACCCCACAAGGTAACAACAACATTCACACCAGACTGGTCACATGGTGATGACATCATGGAAGGTCCTGTAACCCACGAGGTAACAAGAACATTCACACCAGACTGGTCACATGGCGATGACGTCACGGAAGGTCCTGTAACCCACGAGATAACAACATTCACACCAGACTGGTCACATGGCGATGACGTCACAGAAGGTCCTATAACCCACGAGGTAACAACAACATTTACACCAGACTGGTCACATGGCGATGACATCATGGAAGGTCCTGTAACCCACGAGGTAACAACAACATTCACACCAGACTGGTCACATGGCGATGACGTCACAGAAGGTCCTGTAACCCACGAGGTAACAAAAACATTCACACCAGACTGGACACATGGCGATGACATCATGGAAGGTCCTGTAACCCATGAGGTAACAACAACATTCATACCAGACTGGTCACATGGAGATGACGTCACAGAAGGTCCTGTAACTCGCGAGGTAACAACAACATTCACACCAGACTGGTCACATGGCGATGACGTCACGGAAGGTCCTGTAACCCATGAGGTAACAACAACATTCAAACCAGACTGGTCACATGGCGATGACATCATGGAAGGTCCTGTAACCCACGAGGTAACAACAACATTCACACCAGACTGGTCACATGGCGATGACGTCACGGAAGGTCCTGTAACCCACGAGGTAACAACAACATTCACACCAGACTGGTCACATGGTGATGATGTCACAGAAGGTCCTGTAACCCACGAGGTAACAAGAACATTCACAGCAGACTGGTCACATGGCTATGACGTCACGGAAGGTCCTGTAACCCACGAAGTAACAACATTCAGACCAGACTGGTCACATGGTGATGACATCATGAAAGGTCCTGTAACCCACGAGGTAACAACAACATTCACACCAGACTGGTCACATGGCGATGACGTCACGGAAGGTCCTGTAACCCACGAGATAACAACATTCACACCAGACTGGTCACATGGCGATGACGTCACAAAAGGTCCTGTAACCCACGAGGTAACAACAACATTCACACCAGACTGGTCACATGGCGATGACGTCACGGAAGGTCCTGTAACCCACGAGGTAACAACAACATTCACACCAGACTGGTCACATGGCGATGACATCACAGAAGGTCCTGTAACCCACGAGGTAACAACAACTTTACACCAGACTGGTCACATGGCGATGACGTCACAGAAGGTCCTGTAACCCACGAGATAACATTCACACCAGACTGGTCACATGGCTATGATATCATGGAACGTCCTGTAACCCACGAGGTAACAACAACATTCACACCAGACTGGTCACATGGCGATGACGTCACAGAAGGTCCTGTAACTCGCGAGGTAACAACAACATTCACACCAGACTGGTCACATGGCGATGACGTCACGGAAGGTCCTGTAACCCACGAGATAACAACATTCACACCAGACTGGTCACATGGCGATGACATCACGGAAGGTCCTGTAACCCACGAGGTAACAACATTCACACCAGACTGGTCACATGGCGATGATATCATGGAACGTCCTGTAACCCACGAGGTAACAACAACATTCACACCAGACTGGTCACATGGCGATGACGTCACAGAAGGTCCTGTAACTCGCGAGGTAACAACAACATTCACACCAGACTGGTCACATGGCGATGACGTCACGGAAGGTCCTGTAACCCACGAGATAACAACATTCACACCAGACTGGTCACATGGCGATGACATCACGGAAGGTCCTGTAACCCACGAGGTAACAACATTCACACCAGACTGGTCACATGGCGATGACGTCACAGAAGGTCCTATAACCCACGAGGTAACAACAACATTCACACCAGACTGGTCACATGGCGATGACGTCCCAGAAGGTCCTGTAACCCACGAGATAACAACATTCACACCAGACTGGTCACATGGTGATGACGTCACGGAAGGTCCTGTAACCCACGAGGTAACAACAACATTCACACCAGACTGGTCACATGGCGATGACGTCCCAGAAGGTCCTGTAACCCACGAGGTAACAACAACGTTCACACCAGACTGATCACATGGCGATGACATCACAGAAGGTCCTGTAACACGCGAGGTAGCAACAACATTTACACCAGACTGGTCACATGGCGATGACGTCATGGAAGGTCCTGTAACCCACGAGGTAACAACAACATTCACAACAGACTGGTCACATGGCGATGACGTCACGGAAGGTCCTGTAACCCACGAGATAACAACATTCACACCAGACTGGTCACATGGCGATGACATCATGGAAGGTCCTGTAACCCACGAGGTAACAACAACATTCACACCAGACTGGTCACATGGCGATGACATCATGGAAGGTCCTGTAACCCACGAGGTAACAACAGCATTCACACCAGAATGGTCACATGGTGATTACGTCACAGAAGGTCCTGTAACCCACGAGGTAACAACAACATTCACACCAGACTGGTCACATGGCTATGACGTCACGGAAGGTCCTGTAACCCACGAAGTAACAACATTCACACCAGACTGGTCACATGGTGATGACATCATGGAAGGTCCTGTAACCCACGAGGTAACAACAACATTCACACCAGACTGGTCACATGGTGATGACATCATGGAAGGTCCTGTAACCCACGAGGTAACAACAACATTCACACCAGACTGGTCACATGGTGATGACGTCACGGAACGTCCTTTAACCCACGAGGTAACAACATTCACACCAGACTGGTCACATGGTGATGACGTCACAGAAGGTCCTGTAACCCACGAGGTAAGAACAACATTCACACCAGACTGGTCACATGGCGATGACATCACAGAAGGTCCTGTAACACGCGAGGTAACAACAACATTCACACCAGACTCATTAGATGTTGAGGACATCATGGAAGGTCCTGTAACCCACGAGGTAACAACAACATTCACACCAGACTGGTCACATGGCGATGACATCATGGAAGGTCCTGTAACCCACGAGGTAACAACAACATTCACACCAGACTGGTCACATGGCGATGACGTCATGGAAGGTCCTGTAACCCACGAAGTAACAATAAAATTCACACCAGACTGGTCACATGGCGATGACGTCATGGAAGGTCCTGTAGCCCACAAGGTAACAACAACATTCACACCAGACTGGTCACATGGCGATGACGTCACGGAAGGTCCTGTAACCCACGAGGTAACAACAACATTCACACCAGACTGGTCACATGGCGATGACATCACAGAAGGTCCTGTAACCCACGAGGTAACAACAACTTTACACCAGACTGGTCACATGGCGATGACGTCACAGAAGGTCCTGTAACCCACGAGATAACAACATTCACACCAGACTGGTCACATGGCTATGATATCATGGAACGTCCTGTAACCCACGAGGTAACAACAACATTCACACCAGACTGGTCACATGGCGATGACGTCACAGAAGGTCCTGTAACTCGCGAGGTAACAACAACATTCACACCAGACTGGTCACATGGCGATGACGTCACGGAAGGTCCTGTAACCCACGAGATAACAACATTCACACCAGACTGGTCACATGGCGATGACATCACGGAAGGTCCTGTAACCCACGAGGTAACAACATTCACACCAGACTGGTCACATGGCGATGATATCATGGAACGTCCTGTAACCCACGAGGTAACAACAACATTCACACCAGACTGGTCACATGGCGATGACGTCACAGAAGGTCCTGTAACTCGCGAGGTAACAACAACATTCACACCAGACTGGTCACATGGCGATGACGTCACGGAAGGTCCTGTAACCCACGAGATAACAACATTCACACCAGACTGGTCACATGGCGATGACATCACGGAAGGTCCTGTAACCCACGAGGTAACAACATTCACACCAGACTGGTCACATGGCGATGACGTCACAGAAGGTCCTATAACCCACGAGGTAACAACAACATTCACACCAGACTGGTCACATGGCGATGACGTCCCAGAAGGTCCTGTAACCCACGAGATAACAACATTCACACCAGACTGGTCACATGGTGATGACGTCACGGAAGGTCCTGTAACCCACGAGGTAACAACAACATTCACACCAGACTGGTCACATGGCGATGACGTCCCAGAAGGTCCTGTAACCCACGAGGTAACAACAACATTCACACCAGACTGATCACATGGCGATGACATCACAGAAGGTCCTGTAACACGCGAGGTAGCAACAACATTTACACCAGACTGGTCACATGGCGATGACGTCATGGAAGGTCCTGTAACCCACGAGGTAACAACAACATTCACAACAGACTGGTCACATGGCGATGACGTCACGGAAGGTCCTGTAACCCACGAGATAACAACATTCACACCAGACTGGTCACATGGCGATGACATCATGGAAGGTCCTGTAACCCACGAGGTAACAACAACATTCACACCAGACTGGTCACATGGCGATGACATCATGGAAGGTCCTGTAACCCACGAGGTAACAACAGCATTCACACCAGAATGGTCACATGGTGATTACGTCACAGAAGGTCCTGTAACCCACGAGGTAACAACAACATTCACACCAGACTGGTCACATGGCTATGACGTCACGGAAGGTCCTGTAACCCACGAAGTAACAACATTCACACCAGACTGGTCACATGGTGATGACATCATGGAAGGTCCTGTAACCCACGAGGTAACAACAACATTCACACCAGACTGGTCACATGGTGATGACATCATGGAAGGTCCTGTAACCCACGAGGTAACAACAACATTCACACCAGACTGGTCACATGGTGATGACGTCACGGAACGTCCTTTAACCCACGAGGTAACAACATTCACACCAGACTGGTCACATGGCGATGACGTCACAGAAGGTCCTGTAACCCACGAGGTAAGAACAACATTCACACCAGACTGGTCACATGGCGATGACATCACAGAAGGTCCTGTAACACGCGAGGTAACAACAACATTCACACCAGACTCATTAGATGTTGAGGACATCATGGAAGGTCCTGTAACCCACGAGGTAACAACAACATTCACACCAGACTGGTCACATGGCGATGACATCATGGAAGGTCCTGTAACCCACGAGGTAACAACAACATTCACACCAGACTGGTCACATGGCGATGACGTCATGGAAGGTCCTGTAACCCACGAAGTAACAATAAAATTCACACCAGACTGGTCACATGGCGATGACGTCATGGAAGGTCCTGTAGCCCACAAGGTAACAACAACATTCACACCAGACTGGTCACATGGCGATGACATCACAGAAGGTCCTGTAACCCATGAGGTAACAACAACATTCACACCAGACTGGTCACATGGCGATGACGTCACAGAAGGTCCTGTAACTCGCGAGATAACAACAACATTCACACCAGACTGATCACATGGCGATGACATCATAGAAGGTCCTGTAACACGCGAGGTAGCAACAACATTCCCACCAGACTGGTCACATGGCGATGACGTCACAAAAGGTCCTGTAACCCACCAGGTAACAACAACATTCACACCAGACTGGTCACATGGCGATGACGTCACGGAAGGTCCTGTAACCCATGAGGTAACAACAACATTCACACCAGACTGGTCACATGGTGATGACATCACAGAAAATCCTGTAACCCACTAGGTAACAACAACATTCATACCAGACTGGTCACATGGCGATGAAATCATGGAAGATCCTGTAACCCACGAGGTAACAACAACATTCACACCAGACTGGTCACATGGCGATGACGTCACGGAACGTCCTGTAACCCACGAGGTAACAACAACATTCACACCAGACTGGTCACATGGCGATGACGTCACGGAACGTCCTGTAACCCACGAGGTAACAACAACATTCACACCAGACTGGTCACATGGCGATGACATCATGGAAGGTCCTGTAACTCGCGAGGTAAGAACAGCATTCACACCAGACTGGTCAAATGGCGATGACGTCACAGAAGGTCCTGTAACCCACGAGGTAACAACAACATTCACACCAGACTTGTCACATGGCGATGACGTCACAGAAGGTCCTGTAACCCACGAGGTAACAACAACATTCACACCAGACTGGTCACATGGCGATGACGTCACGGAAGGTCCTGTAACCCATGAGGTAACAACAACATTCACACCAGACTGGTCACATGGTGATGACGTCACGGAACGTCCTGTAACCCACGAGGTAACAACAACATTCAAACCAGACTGGTCACATGGCGATGACATCATGGAAGGTCCTGTAACCCGTGAGGTAACAACAACATTCACACCAGACTGGTCACATGGCGATGACATCATGGAAGGTCCTGTAACCCACGAGGTAACAACAACATTCACACCAGACTGGTCACATGGCGATGACGTCACAGAAGGTCCTGTAACTCGCGAGGTAACAACAACATTCACACCAGACTGGTCACATGGCTATGACGTCACAGAAGGTCCTGTAACCCACGAGATAACAACAACATTCACACCAGACTGGTCACATGGCGATGACGTCATGGAAAGTCCTGTAACCCACGAGATAACAACATTCACACCAGACTGGTCACATGGCGATGACGTCACAGAAGGTCCTGTAACCCACGAGGTAACAACATTCACACCAGACTGGTCACATGGCAATGACGTCACTGAAGATCCTGTAACCCACGAGGTAACAACAACATTCACACCAGACTGGTCACATGGCGATGACATCATGGAAGGTCCTGTAACCCACGAGGTAACAACAACATTCACACCAGACTGGTCACATGGCGATGACGTCACAGAAGGTCCTGTAACCCACGAGATAACAACATTCACACCAGACTGGTCACATGGCGATGACGTCACGGAAGGTCCTGTAACCCACGAGATAACAACATTCACACCAGACTGGTCACATGGTGATGACATCATGGAAGGTCCTGTAACCCACGAGGTAACAACAACATTCACACTAGACTGGTCACATGGCGATGACGTCACGGAAGGTCCTGTAACCCACGAGATAACAACATTCACACCAGACTGGTCACATGGCGTTGATGTGGCGCCCCAGGACCTGGTCGCCACAACAGCATTGCCCTCCCAAAAGGGTTAATGCTGAGCCTGGAGGTAATTGGGAGATCTATTGGCCAGTAAGTTAACACTCAACACAGTTCTCCCTCCGGCCAGCAGGGGGAGCTCTGAACCTGGAACTTCAGGGAGCATTCCTTAAGTCTGGCTGGAAGGAGGAAGTGGTAGTTAGTCTGGAGACAGGAGTGAAAGAGTGCAGACGCAGAGTAGTGCTGCCTTGTAAACTGGGGCCTAGAGCTGGGATAGCTTGGCCCAGTGAAGCAAGGGGAGCAGAGAGGCACAGCAGGGACTCGGACATCGGAGTCTGTAGTTGCCAGGGCATAAAATCCATCCCTGGTAGCTGAATCCGGAGGGCAGGAGAGCTGTAAGCCCCCTGTCCCAGAAGCAATCTGAAGGTACAACTGCATCCCAAGGGCCTGGTGTGGGCTCCAGCAGAGAAGCACCAGAGAGGGCCTGCGCAGTCTACCACACAGAAAAGGGGATGAACAACAAGTCCCAGCAGCAAGAGGGCAATTGCAAACCCAAAGTGCAGTGTCCTAAAACAGCAGAGAAAGATTAAGGAGTAGGCCTCATACTCAACTGGCCAAAGATCACCCCAGGCACTTCCAGGCCGGCCGGATCATCTGTACCATCTGTGACGGTCTCCCTGGACTAAACTTCTGCCGAGTAAAAGAGGAGAAGGTAAAGAGACTACTGTTTGTGCCTGTTTCTTTCATTGCCTGTCGGCCCTGCACCGTGTTAGTCACGCAGCACCATAGACTTCCACAAACACCAACTGTGCCCCGGGCATTGCTCCACCTGTGGGGAGCAGTACCACCATTGCTGCCATAACACTATCCCGGAGGCCTCATACCGCAGCGGCGGCTTAATAGCCGCATACCACAGGTGGCGTCACGAACACAACCATTAACAAGCAAGCCACATATTCAACTGACACCCACCAGGGCCACGGAGCCGGGCCCAGCCACCACTGACTACCACCGGACTAGTCCGGCCCGGCACCGGGTGTCCCATAGCCCTGGGGTGGGCGAGTCAACTTTGGCGTCACGAACAGGATTTCGTGCCCGGTCTAACCGGGTACTGTGCGCCTGAAGAACCGTGTGACAGACTGTGTACTTTACTGAGAAACCACCGCCATTAGCCGCGCCGAGCGCAGGAAGAAGGGGGGCGTGCCTGACAAAGAGCGCGAAGGGAGCGCGCCATCAGAGCAGAGCGCTGTTAACCCCGCGCGACCCAGAGGAAAATTTGAAAAGTGAACGGAGCCTGGTAAGGTTCACTAAGGGGGAGGAAGATGTCCGACTCCGAGGGAGAGCAGGTGGCTGCCATCGCCCAAGGCGCCGCAGCACCGGCCGAAGTAGTCCCAGTCGCCGTCGCCCCAGCCCCCACTGTAGCGCCAGTAATGCCGATCACCATGCCGTACATACCGGGAGCAGAATGGCTGCCGCAGTACTCCGGGGAGTCCCATACCTTGAGTGACTTCAGAGAAAGCCTGCACAGCTTGTTCCGGGTGTATCCTCTGACTGAGAGCCAGAAGGTGGGCATAGTAATGGGACAGCTAGCCGGCGCAGCCCAGCGTGAAGCGAAGTCCTGGCCTGATACAGATAAAGGGACAGCAGCCCAGATACTGGCCAAGCTAAAGAGTACTTTTGACACCCGCACCGCAGCAGAGATAAAGATGAGATTCTTTGGGTGCAAGCAGCGGGCCACAGACAGCATAAGGGACTATGCCTTAAACTTGCAGGAGGCCCTGAAAGCAGTTAAACAGGTGGATCCAGAGAGTGTACGTGAAGAAGACAAACTCCTAACTGAGCAGTTCATAGAGGGGCTCCTGTCAGATGCCAACAGGACCCAGCTGCGTATCCTGGTCCTGCAGAACCCTGCTCTGGACTTTGCCAAGTTTAAGGACCAGGCCATCAGGGTACTGAGAGAATCTACACCGAATGACCCAGTACCCCTCCGGCCTCTTGCTATCACGTACCCCGGGGTGGTGCCTGCAACACGAGCCACTGCAGGGGCTGAGGCGCAGTCCCTGGATAAGGATCCCACTGCAGAGCTCAGACAGCAGGTCCAGGAGCTGACCAAGACTGTAGCTGCCCTTGCCAAGACCGTGCAGTCTCTACAAGTGACCCCATCGCCTGCAAGAATCGAGTTGGCCTCCAGCCCAGAGGACGTCCCATGGATGCGACAGAGGAGGATTCCGCCGACCCGAGGCAGAGACACAGACCGGTATGATTCAACAGGACAACCGATCTGCCGCCACTGCAACCAGGCGGGCCACATTGCACGACGCTGTCCTTTAAACGGGCTGAGCCTGGGGCCAGGAGCAAACCCCCAGGTGTAAGGAAGCCCGGCTCAAACCCCAGCCGCAGCAAGTATGTGGGAGGACGACCGGTCCTTCCCATTGTGCTGGATGGGATCCCTTTGAATGCCCTCCTGGATACGGGGTCCCGGTAACAACCATCCCCCACAAACTGTACAAAAGATATTGGGCTGATTCAGACATTGACCATGGCCCAGATGATGATTTAACAATTGTGGCCAGTAATGGTCAGCCCTTACCTCAAATTGGGTACAAAGAAGTAACCATTAAAGTGGGGCGGGTGGAATTGCCATGTCAGGGGATGATAATTGTAGATATTGATCGCAAAGAATCTGACCCACTGCTAACCCTTGGTACAAATGTGATAGAAAATTGTATTGCCGAAGTGATAATTTTGTTGCAACAGGCGTCTGAAACTGCCAGCTCCGGGCAGCAGCGTGTCCTACAGAGGGAGATCAGAGCCCTGATGAGGAGGCAGCAGGTAGAGCTAGCCGGAGGAGAAATTGGCAGTGTGAGGGTAAGTGACCCCCTCCCCATTGTAATACCCCCAAGAAGTGAAATGTTGATATGGTGTCGGGCAGCAATAGGCCTCAAGGGTCAGGATTACCATGCCTTGGTAGAACCAGTGTATTCAGACAGTAGGCCTGGAGTCCTGATAGCCAGAGGGGTAGCGGACGTCCGCAAGGGGAGAGTGCCCGTCCGTGTCTTGAATTGTGGGGAGGAGGAGGCCAAATTGCCCCGGTACGCCACTGTAGCAAAACTGTACACTGTCAGCAACAATACCATTAAAGCAGTGGAACCCTTGATCCCGTCCGACCAGGCGGAAGACAATGGCTCCAAGGGGCAGCCGGAAGACTGGTGCCAAAAATTACATGTAGGCACCGACTCCACCCCCTCGCACCAAAAGCATGGGGTTTACCGGGTGGTACAGGAGTACGAGCGGGTCTTCAGCAAACACCCCCTAGATTTTGGGCAGGTGAAAGGGGTTAAACATCAAATCCCCACGGGTGATCATCATCCCATTAAAGAGAGATACCGCCCTGTACCCCCCGCACAGTATCAGTGTGCCAAGGAAATGTTACGGGAAATGAAGGAGGCTGGGGTTATCAGAGATAGTTGTAGCCCCTGGGCAGCTCCACTAGTGCTCGTAAAGAAAAAAGATGGTACGATGAGAATGTGTGTAGATTACAGGCAAATTAACCGCATTACACATAAAGATGCTTATCCACTGCCCAGAATAGAGGAGTCACTAACAGCCTTAAAGTCAGCTAACTATTTCTCCACCTTGGATCTCACCAGTGGGTATTGGCAGGTTCCCGTGGCAGAGGCGGACAAGGAGAAGACTGCATTCACGACACCAATGGGCCTCTGTGAGTTCAATTGTATGCCATTCGGGCTCTGCAACGCCCCAGGGACATTCCAAAGGTTGATGGAGTGCTGCTTGGGCCACCACAACTTTGAAACCGTGCTGTTGTACCTGGATGACGTCATAGTCTACTCCAAGACTTATGAGGACCACCTGAAGCACTTAGCAGAAGTGTTTGAGTCCTTGTCGAAATATGGCCTGAAGATCAAGCCGTCCAAATGTCACCTCTTGAAGCCAAAGGTACAGTACCTGGGTCATGTGGTCAGCGCAGAAGGTGTGGCACCTGATCCGGAGAAAGTCACTGTAATCAAGGACTGGCCAAGACCCACCACAGTGAAGGAGGTGCGGCAGTTCCTTGGACTGGTGGGCTACTACCGAAGGTTCATTGATGGTTTCACCAAGATAGCAGCGCCCCTTCAAGATCTCCTGGTGGGCCAGCCAAAGCAGGCTAAGAAGCAGAGCCCTCCATTTGAATGGAGCAGCCAACTGGAAACATCCTTTGTCCGGCTGAAAGGGGCTCTCACGGGAGAAGAAATTCTGGCCTACCCTGACTACAGCCAACCGTTTGTACTGTATACAGACGCCAGCAACGTGGGACTGGGAGCAGTTCTGTCCCAGGTACAGGGAGGCAGAGAGAGGGTGATAGCGTACGCCAGTAGGAAGCTTCGGCCCACAGAAAGGAATCCAGAAAACTACAGTTCCTTCAAGCTGGAATTCCTCGCTATTGTTTGGGCAGTGACTGAACGCTTCAAGCACTATCTGGCATCGGCCAAGTTCACCATCTTCACGGACAACAATCCGTTGACACACCTGGCAACAGCCAAGTTAGGTGCGATGGAACAGCGATGGATGGCCCGGCTGTCTAACTTTGACTTTACCATCAAGTATCGGGCTGGCAAGAAGAATAACAATGCTGATGCGCTGTCCAGAATGCCTCACTTGCCCGAGTCTGGAGAAGACATGGATGAACTCGAAGAGATAGAGTTACCGGCTTTCCATCACCAAGGTGTGTCCCAGTGTGAGCATGCTGTGGGAGTGAAGCGCTCAAGCCAGCACGGGGTCTCGGTCAACCCCTTACTCCACCATAATTGGGAAGAAACACAGAACGGTGACCCGGCCGTGCGATTGGTCAAAGAGAAGCTAGCGCAAGCTGAGACCCATCTTGGCCCAGACGCTCCAGAGGAAGCCCAGCAGCTGTGGAAGGAGAGGGGACGACTGTTCACCTACCAAGGCAAGCTCTGCAAGAGATATGTCAACTATCGAACAAATGAACTTGTCTGGCAGATAGTGGTTCCGCAGAGAGATGCTCCAATGGTCCTAGCAGCGTATCATGATAACGCAGGACACTTCGGGTGGAAGAAGTTGGAGGCCCTACTCCGTGATCGGTTCTATTGGGTGCACATGAGAAAGATGATCGAGAAGTGGTGCCGAGACTGTGGCCCGTGTAACCTGAGGCGGAAAGACGATGCCAGCCAAAGGTCTCCCTTGCAGCCAATTGTCACAAAGCAGCCCCTGGAGTTGGTGGCCCTGGACCATGTGAAGTTAACACCAAGCCGGTCAGGCTATGTGTACGCCCTCACCATTGTGGACCATTACTCTCGTTTCCTGGTAGTAGTGCCTGTGAAGGACCAGACAGCCAGGACAGCAGCTAGAGCGTTCCAGGCATCCTTTTGCCGACCTCACGGCTATCCGGAAAGGGTACTGACTGATCAGGGTCCTGCATTCGAGGCTGAAGTGTTCCAAGAGTTCTGTAACATGTACGGTTGTAAGAAAATCCGAACCACACCGTACCACCCCCAAACCAATGGACTGTGCGAGAAAATGAACCATGTGGTTATTGATATGCTGAAGACCCTACCGCTGGAGGAAAGGAACCAATGGCCAGAGAAGTTGCCAGATCTGGTAGACCTGTACAACCACATCCCAGTGAATTCGACCAACTGCAGCCCCGCTTACCTGATGCGAGCCAGACCAGGCAAGTTGCCTGTAGACTTTGAGATGGGGACTGTGTCGCCTGAGGCGGTTCAAGAAATAGAGGATTGGGATACAGAACGGCAGCAGCGGTACCGTAAGGTCCAGGAGTGCGTAGAGAGGAGCCTGTCTCAAGCAAGAACGAGACAAGAACAGCATTACAATCAAACAGCCCCAGCAACTCCCTTAGCACCTGGAGAACAAGTCCTCAAGAAGAAGCGGAAGGCGCATAAATTGGATGATCAGTGGGAAAACGAGCCCTACACCATTATCCCCTCCAACTTTGACAATAGTAAGGTATGCCTCATAAGCAAAGATGAAGGCAAGACCTATCAAGCAATTTCCCGAGACCGCCTGAAAGCGTGCCCTGAACGGTGCAGAATCCAAAGAGAAATGGAAGGAGTACAAGGAAGTCCCCAAAGTCAAGAGAAAGAAGGGGAGATGATTCAAACCATCCTTGGAAAGTTCCCCAAAACTTGGACCCGAATTAACAATGCCATAGTGGTACCAGTTTTGACGTTTCCGCAGTTGGTCGAGCCAGAAACAGAAAAGGTTCCGGATCCACCTAAAGAACCGTCCGCTCCAGCACGAGATGACACGCCAGCAGTGGAACAGGAGGATCAACCCCCTGTCAGTGGTGAACCTGTCATACCCTTGGCGACTCTTAGATCACAAAGGCAACCATCACGCTTACCTATTGGGGTTAGGCCCACCTGTAGTGCTGAGATAGAAGACGCACCACGTAGTCAGGGGCAAACACCAGAGCTACGTAGGTCCCAGCGCAGCACTCGGGGACAACCCCCTCTAAGGTATAGGGAGTCAACTGTATAAGGGAAAGAGTACTTATTAGAATGTAAATAGTTATGCAAAATGTCTATCATGTTGTGTACAAAATGTTTTCTTTTTCTTTGATTGCGAAAATGGACAATTGGGCCACTGGACTATGGGTGGCCAACACCTAAATTGTTCATAGTTAGCACCAGTGTGCTCAACACCCCTGAAGAAAAACCCGTCCGGCGTGCATAGAGTGGGGTCATCAATGCTCTGACGCACGCCCAGAGCCTACGTTGGGGGTTTGAACGCGGCGGGTCCCCCATGGAGCAGTGTAATGGACACCCGGCAGGGAGCCACACTGGACTCTTATAGTAATGTTTAAGGTTGTAACGTTAAAGTATTTGCGCCTCCCATAATGGGATGAAATGTTCTAACATGTCATGTTTGTTTCTACAGTCCGGGAGTACTGAATTTAACTAAGGGGGAGTGTGGCGCCCCAGGACCTGGTCGCCACAACAGCATTGCCCTCCCAAAAGGGTTAATGCTGAGCCTGGAGGTAATTGGGAGATCTATTGGCCAGTAAGTTAACACTCAACACAGTTCTCCCTCCGGCCAGCAGGGGGAGCTCTGAACCTGGAACTTCAGGGAGCATTCCTTAAGTCTGGCTGGAAGGAGGAAGTGGTAGTTAGTCTGGAGACAGGAGTGAAAGAGTGCAGACGCAGAGTAGTGCTGCCTTGTAAACTGGGGCCTAGAGCTGGGATAGCTTGGCCCAGTGAAGCAAGGGGAGCAGAGAGGCACAGCAGGGACTCGGACATCGGAGTCTGTAGTTGCCAGGGCATAAAATCCATCCCTGGTAGCTGAATCCGGAGGGCAGGAGAGCTGTAAGCCCCCTGTCCCAGAAGCAATCTGAAGGTACAACTGCATCCCAAGGGCCTGGTGTGGGCTCCAGCAGAGAAGCACCAGAGAGGGCCTGCGCAGTCTACCACACAGAAAAGGGGACGAACAAGTCCCAGCAGCAAGAGGGCAATTGCAAACCCAAAGTGCAGTGTCCTAAAACAGCAGAGAAAGATTAAGGAGTAGGCCTCATACTCAACTGGCCAAAGATCACCCCAGGCACTTCCAGGCCGGCCGGATCATCTGTACCATCTGTGACGGTCTCCCTGGACTAAACTTCTGCCGAGTAAAAGAGGAGAAGGTAAAGAGACTACTGTTTGTGCCTGTTTCTTTCATTGCCTGTCGGCCCTGCACCGTGTTAGTCACGCAGCACCATAGACTTCCACAAACACCAACTGTGCCCCGGGCATTGCTCCACCTGTGGGGAGCAGTACCACCATTGCTGCCATAACACTATCCCGGAGGCCTCATACCGCAGCGGCGGCTTAATAGCCGCATACCACAGGTGGCGTCACGAACACAACCATTAACAAGCAAGCCACATATTCAACTGACACCCACCAGGGCCACGGAGCCGGGCCCAGCCACCACTGACTACCACCGGACTAGTCCGGCCCGGCACCGGGTGTCCCATAGCCCTGGGGTGGGCGAGTCATTGACGTCACAGAAGGTCCTATAATCCACGAGGTAACAACAACATTCACACCAGACTGGTCACATGGCGATGACATCATGGAAGGTCCTGTTACCCACGAGGTAACAACAACATTCACACCAGACTGGTCACATGGTGATGACGTCACAGAAGGTCCTGTAACCCACGAGGTAAGAACAACATTCACACCAGACTGGTCACATGGCGATGACATCACAGAAGGTCCTGTAACACGCGAGGTAACAACAACATTCACACCAGACTCATTAGATGGTGAGGACATCATGGAAGGTCCTGTAACCCACGAGGTAACAACAACATTCACACCAGACTGGTCACATGGCGATGACATCATGGAAGGTCCTGTAACCCACGAGGTAACAACAACATTCACACCAGACTGGTCACATGGCGATGACGTCATGGAAGGTCCTGTAACCCACGAAGTAACAATAAAATTCACACCAGACTGGTCACATGGCGATGACGTCATGGAAGGTCCTGTAGCCCACAAGGTAACAACAACATTCACACCAGACTGGTCACATGGTGATGACGTCACAGAAGGTCCTGTAACCCACGAGGTAACAACAACATTCACACCAGACTGGTCACATGGCGATGACGTCACAGAAGGTCCTGTAACTCGCGAGGTAACAACAACATTCACACCAGACTGGTCACATGGCGATGACATCACAGAAGGTCCTGTAACCCATGAGGTAACAACAACATTCACACCAGACTGGTCACATGGCGATAACGTCACAGAAGGTCCTGTAACTCGCGAGATAACAACAACATTCACACCAGACTGATCACATGGCGATGACATCACAGAAGGTCCTGTAACACGCAAGGTAACAACAACATTCACACCAGACTGGTCACATGGTGATGAATCATGGAAGATCCTGTACCCCACGAGGTAACAACAACATTCACACCAGACTGGTCACATGGCGATGACATCATGGAAGGTCCTGTAACCCACGAGGTAACAACAACATTCACACCAGACTGGTCACATGGCGATGACGTCACAAAAGATCCTGTAACCCACGAGGTAACAACAACATTCACACCAGACTGGTCACATGGTGATGACATCATGGAACGTCCTGTAACCCACGAGGTAACAACAACATTCACACCAGAATGGTCACATGGCGATGACGTCACGGAAGGTCCTGTAACCCATGAGGTAACAACAACATTCACACCAGACTGGTCACATGGTGATGACATCACAGAAAATCCTGTAACCCACGAGGTAACAACAACATTCATACCAGACTGGTCACATGGCGATGAAATCATGGAAGATCCTGTAACCCACGAGGTAACAACAACATTCACACCAGACTGGTCACATGGTGATGACGTCACGGAACGTCCTGTAACCCACGAGGTAACAACAACATTCACATTAGACTGGTCACATGGCGATGACGTCACGGAACGTCCTGTAACCCACGAGGTAACAACAACATTCACACCAGACTGGTCATATGGCGATGACATCATGGAAGGTCCTGTAACCCACGAGGTAACAACAACATTCACACCAGACTGGTCATATGGCGATGACGTCACGGAAGGTCCTGTAACCCACGAGATAACAACATTCACACCAGACTGGTCACATGGCGATGACGTCACAAAAGGTCCTGTAACCCACGAGGTAACAACAACATTCACACCAGACTGGTCACATGACGATGACGTCCCAGAAGGTCCTGTAACCCACGAGGTAACAACAACATTCACACCAGACTGATCACATGGCGATGACATCACAGAAGGTCCTGTAACACGCGAGGTAGCAACAACATTCACACCAGACTGGTCACATGGCGATGACGTCACGGAAGGTCCTGTAACCCACGAGATAACAAAATTCACACCAGACTGGTCACATGGTGATGACATCATGGAAGGTCCTGTAACCCACGAGGTAACAACAACATTCACACCAGACTGGTCACATGGCGATGACATCACAGAAGGTCCTGTAACCCATGAGGTAACAACAACATTCACACCAGACTGGTCACATGGCGATGACGTCACAGAAGGTCCTGTAACTCGCGAGATAACAACAACATTCACACCAGACTGGTCACATGGCGATGACGTCACAAAAGTTCCTGTAACCCACGAGATAACAACAACATTCACACCAGACTGGTCACATGGTGATGACGTCACGGAAGGTCCTGTAACCCACGAGGTAACAACAACATTCACACCAGACTGGTCACATGGCGATGACGTCACGGAAGGTCCTGTAACCCACGAGGTAACAACAACATTCACACCAGACTGGTCACATGGTGATGACATCACAGAAAATCCTGTAACCCACGAGGTAACAACAACATTCATACCAGACTGGTCACATGGCGATGACATCATGGAAGGTCCTGTAACCCACGAGGTAACAACAACATTCACACCAGACTGGTCACATGGCGATGACGTCACGGAACGTCCTGTAACCCACGAGGTAACAACAACATTCACACCTGACTGGTCACATGGCGATGACGTCACGGAACGTCCTGTAACCCACGAGGTAACAACAACATTCACACCAGACTGGTCACATGGCGATGACATCATGGAAGGTCCTGTAACTCGCGAGGTAACAACAGCATTCACACCAGACTGGTCACATGGCGATGACGTCACGGAACGTCCTGTAACCCTCGAGGTAAAAACAACATTCACACCAGACTGGTCACATGGCGATGACGTCACGGAAGGTCCTGTAACCCACGAGGTAACAACAACATTCACACCAGACTGGTCACATGGTGATGACGTCACAGAAGGTCCTGTAACCCACGAGATAACAACAACATTCACACCAGACTGGTCACATGGCGATGACATCATGGAAGGTCCTGTAACCCACGAGGTAACAACAACATTCACACCAGACTGGTCACATGGCGATGACATCATGGAAGGTCCTGTAACCCACGAGGTAACAACAACATTCACACCAGACTGGTCACATGGCGATGACGTCACGGAAGGTCCTGTAACCCACGAGATAACAACATTCACACCAGACTGGTCACATGGCGATGACGTGACAGAAGGTCCTATAACCCACGAGGTAACAACAACATTCACACCAGACTGGTCACATGGCGATGACATTAGGGAAGGTCCTGTAACCCACGAGGTAACAACAACATTCACACCAGACTGGTCACATGGCGATGACGTCACAGAAGATCCTGTAACTCGCGAGGTAACAACAACACTCACACCAGACTGGTCACATGGCTATGATGTCACAGAAGGTCCTGTAACCCACGAGGTAACAACAACATTCACAACAGACTGGTCACATGGCGATGACATTATGGAAGGTCCTGTAACCCGTGAGGTAACAACAACATTCACACCAGACTGGTCACATGGCGATGACGTCACAGAAGGTCCTGTAACTCGCGAGGTAACAACAACATTCACACCAGACTGGTCACATGGCGATGACGTCACTGAAGATCCTGTAACCCACGAGGTAACAACAACATTCACACCAGACTGGTCACATGGCGATGACATCATGGAAGGTCCTGTAACCCACGAGGTAACAACAACATTCACACCAGACTGGTCACATGGCGATGACGTCACAGAAGATCCTGTAACTCGCGAGGTAACAACAACATTCACACCAGACTGGTCACATGGCTATGATGTGACAGAAGGTCCTGTAACCCACGAGGTAACAACAACATTCACACTAGACTGGTCACATGGCGATGACATCATGGAAGGTCCTGTAACCCGTGAGGTAACAACAACATTCACACCAGACTGGTCACATGGCGATGACGTCACAGAAGGTCCTGTAACTCGCGAGGTAACAACAACATTCACACCAGACTGGTCACATGGCGATGACGTCACAGAAGGTCCTGTAACCCACGAGATAACAACATTCACACCAGACTGGTCACATGGCTATGACGTCACAGAAGGTCCTGTAACCCACGAGATAACAACATTCACACCAGACTGGTCACATGGCGATGACGTCACAGAAGGTCCTGTAACCCACGAGGTAACAACATTCACACCAGACTGGTCACATGGCGATGACGTCACTGAAGGTCCTGTAACCCACGAGATAACAACATTCACACCAGACTGGTCACATGGCGATGACGTCACGGAAGGTCCTGTAACCCACGAGATAACAACATTCACACCAGACTGGTCACATGGTGATAACATCATGGAAGGTCCTGTAACAAAAGAGGTAACAACAACATTCACACTAGACTGTTCACATGGCGATGACGTCACGGAAGGTCCTGTAACCCACGAGATAACAACATTCACACCAGACTGGTCACATGGCGATGACGTCACAGAAGGTCCTATAACGCACGAGGTAACAACAACATTCACACCAGACTGGTCACATGGCGATGACATCATGGAAGGTCCTGTAACCCACGAGGTAACAACAACATTCACCCCAGACTGGTCACATGGCGATGACGTCACAGAAGGTCCTGTAACTCGCGAGGTAACAACAACATTCACACTAGACTGTTCACATGGCGATGACGTCACAGAAGGTCCTGTAACCCACGAGATAACAACATTCACACCAGACTGGTCACATGGCGATGACGTCACAGAAGGTCCTATAACCCACGAGGTAACAACAACATTCACACCAGACTGGTCACATGGCGATGACATCATGGAAGGTCCTGTAACCCACGAGGTAACAACAACATTCACACCAGACTGGTCATATGGCGATGACGTCACGGAAGGTCCTGTAACCCACGAGTTAACAACATTCACACCAGACTGGTCACATGGCGATGACGTCACAAAAGGTCCTGTAACCCACGAGGTAACAACAACATTCACACCAGACTGGTCACATGACGATGACGTCCCAGAAGGTCCTGTAACCCACGAGGTAACAACAACATTCACACCAGACTGATCACATGGCGATGACATCACAGAAGGTCCTGTAACACGCGAGGTAGCAACAACATTCACACCAGACTGGTCACATGGCGATGACGTCACGGAAGGTCCTGTAACCCACGAGATAACAACATTCACAACAGACTGGTCACATGGTGATGACATCATGGAAGGTCCTGTAACCCACGAGGTAACAACAACATTCACACCAGACTGGTCACATGGCGATGACATCACAGAAGGTCCTGTAACCCATGAGGTAACAACAACATTCACACCAGACTGGTCACATGGCGATGATGTCACAGAAGGTTCTGTAACTCGCGAGATAACAACAACATTCACACCAGACTGGTCACATGGCGATGACGTCACGGAAGGTCCTGTAACCCACGAGGTAGCAACAACATTCACACCAGAATGGTCACATGGTGATGACATCACAGAAAATCCTGTAACCCACGAGGTAACAACAACATTCATACCAGACTGGTCACATGGCGATGACATTATGGAAGGTCCTGTAACCCACGAGGTAACAACAACATTCACACCAGACTGGTCACATGGCGATGACGTCACGGAACGTCCTGTAACCCACGAGGTAACAACAACATTCACACCAGACTGGTCACATGGCGATGACATCATGGAAGGTCCTGTAACTCGCGAGGTAACAACAGCATTCACACCAGACTGGTCACATGGCTTTGACGTCACAGAAGGTCCTGTAACCCACGAGGTAACAAAAACATTCACACCAGACTGGTCACATGGCGATGACGTCACGGAAGGTCCTGTAACCCACGAGGTAACAACAACATTCACACCAGACTGGTCACATGGTGATGACGTCACAGAAGGTCCTGTAACCCACGAGGTAACAACAACATTCACACCAGACTGGTCACATGGCGATGACGTCACAGAAGGTCCTGTAACACGCAAGGTAACAACAACATTCACACCAGACTGGTCACATGGTGATGACATCATGGAAGGTCCTGTACCCCACGAGGTAACAACATTCACACCAGACTGGTCACATGGCGATGACATCATGGAAGGTCCTGTAACCCACGAGGTAACAACAACATTCACACCAGACTGGTCACATGGCGATGACGTCACGGAAGGTCCTGTAACCCACGAGGTAACAACAACATTCACACCAGACTGGTCACATGGCGATGACGTCACAGAAGGTCCTGTAACCCACGAGATAACAACATTCACACCAGACTGGTCACATGGCGATGACGTCACGGAAGGTCCTGTAACCCACGAGATAACAACATTCACACCAGACTGGTCACATGGTGATGACATCATGGAAGGTCCTGTAACCCACGAGGTAACAACAACATTCACACCAGACTGGTCACATGGCGATGACGTCACGGAAGGTCCTGTAACCCACGAGATAACAACATTCACACCAGACTGGTCACATGGCGATGACGTCACAGAAGGTCCTATAACCCACGAGGTAACAACAACATTCACACCAGACTGGTCACATGGCGATGACATCATGGAAGGTCCTGTAACCCACGAGGTAACAACAACATTCACACCAGACTGGTCACATGGCGATGACGTCACAGAAGGTCCTGTAACTCGCGAGGTAACAACAACATTCACACCAGACTGGTCACATGGCGATGACGTCACAGAAGGTCCTGTAACCCACGAGGTAACAACAACATTCACACCAGACTGGTCACATGGCGATGACATCATGGAAGGTCCTGTAACCCACGAGGTAACAACAACATTCACACCAGACTGGTCACATGGCGATGACGTCACGGAAGGTCCTGTAACCCACGAGATAACAACATTCACACCAGACTGGTCACATGGCGATGTCGTCACAAAAGGTCCTGTAACCCACGAGGTAACAACAACATTCACACCAGACTGGTCACATGGTGATGACGTCACAGAAGGTCCAGTAACCCACGAGGTAGCAACAACATTCACACCAGACTGGTCACATGGCGATGACGTCACGGAAGGTCCTGTAACCCACGAGATAACAACATTCACACCAGACTGGTCACATGGTGATGACATCATGGAAGGTCCTGTAACCCACGAGGTAACAACAACATTCACACCAGACTGGTCACATGGCGATGACATCACAGAAGGTCCTGTAACCCATGAGGTAACAACAACATTCACACCAGACTGGTCACATGGCGATGACGTCACAAAAGGTCCTGTAACCCACGAGATAACAACAACATTCACACCAGACTGGTCACATGGTGATGACATCATGGAACGTTCTGTAACCCACGAGGTAACAACAACATTCACACCAGACTGGTCACATGGCGATGACGTCACGGAAGGTCCTGTAACCCACGAGGTAACAACAACATTCACACCAGACTGGTCACATGGTGATGACATCACAGAAAATCCTGTAACCCACGAGGTAACAACAACATTCATACCAGACTGGTCACATGGCGATGACATCATGGAAGGTCCTGTAACCCACGAGGTAACAACAACATTCACACCAGACTGGTCACATGGCGATGACGTCACGGAACGTCCTGTAACCCACGAGGTAACAACAACATTCACACCAGACTGGTCACATGGCGATGACATCATGGAAGGTCCTGTAACTCGCGAGGTAACAACAGCATTCACACCAGACTGGTCACATGGCGATGACGTCACGGAACGTCCTGTAACCCACGAGGTAAAAACAACATTCACACCAGACTGGTCACATGGCGATGACGTCACGGAAGGTCCTGTAACTCACGAGGTAACAACAACATTCACACCATACTGGTCACATGGTGATGACGTCACAGAAGGTCCTGTAACCCACGAGGTAACAACAACATTCACACCAGACTGGTCACATGGCGATGACATCATGGAAGGTCCTGTAACCCACGAGGTAACAACAACATTCACACCAGACTGGTCACATGGCGATGACGTCACGGAAGGTCCTGTAACCCACGAGATAACAACATTCACACCAGACTGGTCACATGGCGATGACGTGACAGAAGGTCCTATAACCCACGAGGTAACAACAACATTCACACCAGACTGGTCACATGGCGATGACATCAGGGAAGGTCCTGTAACCCACGAGGTAACAACAACATTCACACCAGACTGGTCACATGGCGATGACGTCACAGAAGATCCTGTAACTCGCGAGGTAACAACAACACTCACACCAGACTGGTCACATGGCGATGACGTCACAGAAGGTCCTGTAACCCACGAGGTAACAACAACATTCACAACAGACTGGTCACATGGCGATGACATTATGGAAGGTCCTGTAACCCGTGAGGTAACAACAACATTCACACCAGACTGGTCACATGGCGATGACGTCACAGAAGGTCCTGTAACTCGCGAGGTAACAACAACATTCACACCAGACTGGTCACATGGCGATGACGTCACTGAAGATCCTGTAACCCACGAGGTAACAACAACATTCACACCAGACTGGTCACATGGCGATGACATCATGGAAGGTCCTGTAACCCACGAGGTAACAACAACATTCACACCAGACTGGTCACATGGCGATGACGTCACAGAAGATCCTGTAACTCGCGAGGTAACAACAACATTCACACCAGACTGGTCACATGGCTATGATGTGACAGAAGGTCCTGTAACCCACGAGGTAACAACAACATTCACACCAGACTGGTCACATGGCGATGACATCATGGAAGGTCCTGTAACCCGTGAGGTAACAACAACATTCACACTAGACTGGTCACATGGCGATGACGTCACAGAAGGTCCTGTAACTCGCGAGGTAACAACAACATTCACACCAGACTGGTCACATGGCTATGACGTCACAGAAGGTCCTGTAACCCACGAGATAACAACATTCACACCAGACTGGTCACATGGCTATGACGTCACAGAAGGTCCTGTAACCCACGAGATAACAACATTCACACCAGACTGGTCACATGGCGATGACGTCACAGAAGGTCCTGTAACCCACGAGGTAACAACATTCACACCAGACTGGTCACATGGCGATGACGTCACTGAAGGTCCTGTAACCCACGAGATAACAACATTCACACCAGACTGGTCACATGGCGATGACGTCACGGAAGGTCCTGTAACCCACGAGATAACAACATTCACACCAGACTGGTCACATGGTGATGACATCATGGAAGGTCCTGTAACAAAAGAGGTAACAACAACATTCACACTAGACTGTTCACATGGCGATGACGTCACGGAAGGTCCTGTAACCCACGAGATAACAACATTCACACCAGACTGGTCACATGGCGATGACGTCACAGAAGGTCCTATAACCCACGAGGTAACAACAACATTCACACCAGACTGGTCACATGGCGATGACATCATGGAAGGTCCTGTAACCCACGAGGTAACAACAACATTCACACCAGACTGGTCACATGGCGATGACGTCACAGAAGGTCCTGTAACTCGCGAGGTAACAACAACATTCACACTAGACTGTTCACATGGCGATGACATCACGGAAGGTCCTGTAACCCACGAGATAACAACATTCACACCAGACTGGTCACATGGCGATGACGTCACAGAAGGTCCTATAACCCACGAGGTAACAACAACATTCACACCAGACTGGTCACATGGCGATGACATCATGGAAGGTCCTGTAACCCACGAGGTAACAACAACATTCACACCAGACTGGTCACATGGCGATGACGTCACAGAAGGTCCTGTAACTCGCGAGGTAACAACAACATTCACACCAGACTGGTCACATGGCGATGACATCACAGAAGGTCCTGTAACCCACGAGGTAACAACATTCACACCAGACTGGTCACATGGCGATGACGTCACAGAAGGTCCTGTAACCCACGAGGTAACAACAACATTCACACCAGACTGGTCACATGGCGATGACATCATGGAAAGTCCTGTAACCCACGAGGTAACAACAACATTCACACCAGACTGGTCATATGGCGATGACGTCACGGAAGGTCCTGTAACCCACGAGTTAACAACATTCACACCAGACTGGTCACATGGCGATGACGTCACAAAAGGTCCTGTAACCCACGAGGTAACAACAACATTCACACCAGACTGGTCACATGGCGATGACGTCACAAAAGGTCCTGTAACCCACGAGGTAACAACAACATTCACACCAGACTGGTCACATGACGATGACGTCCCAGAAGGTCCTGTAACCCACGAGGTAACAACAACATTCACACCAGACTGATCACATGGCGATGACATCACAGAAGGTCCTGTAACACGCGAGGTAGCAACAACATTCACACCAGACTGGTCACATGGCGATGACGTCACGGAAGGTCCTGTAACCCACGAGATAACAACATTCACAACAGACTGGTCACATGGTGATGACATCATGGAAGGTCCTGTAACCCACGAGGTAACAACAACATTCACACCAGACTGGTCACATGGCGATGACATCACAGAAGGTCCTGTAACCCATGAGGTAACAACAACATTCACACCAGACTGGTCACATGGCGATGATGTCACAGAAGGTTCTGTAACTCGCGAGATAACAACAACATTCACACCAGACTGGTCACATGGCGATGACGTCACGGAAGGTCCTGTAACCCACGAGGTAGCAACAACATTCACACCAGAATGGTCACATGGTGATGACATCACAGAAAATCCTGTAACCCACGAGGTAACAACAACATTCATACCAGACTGGTCACATGGCGATGACATTATGGAAGGTCCTGTAACCCACGAGGTAACAACAACATTCACACCAGACTGGTCACATGGCGATGACGTCACGGAACGTCCTGTAACCCACGAGGTAACAACAACATTCACACCAGACTGGTCACATGGCGATGACATCACGGAATGTCCTGTAACCCACGAGGTAACAACAACATTCACACCAGACTGGTCACATGGCGATGACATCATGGAAGGTCCTGTAACTCGCGAGGTAACAACAGCATTCACACCAGACTGGTCACATGGCTTTGACGTCACAGAAGGTCCTGTAACCCACGAGGTAACAAAAACATTCACACCAGACTGGTCACATGGCGATGACGTCACGGAAGGTCCTGTAACCCACGAGGTAACAACAACATTCACACCAGACTGGTCACATGGTGAAGACGTCACAGAAGGTCCTGTAACCCACGAGGTAACAACAACATTCACACCAGACTGGTCACATGGCGATGACGTCACAGAAGGTCCTGTAACACGCAAGGTAACAACAACATTCACACCAGACTGGTCACATGGTGATGACATCATGGAAGGTCCTGTACCCCACGAGGTAACAACATTCACACCAGACTGGTCACATGGCGATGACATCATGGAAGGTCCTGTAACCCACGAGGTAACAACAACATTCACACCAGACTGGTCACATGGCGATGACGTCACGGAAGGTCCTGTAACCCACGAGGTAACAACAACATTCACACCAGACTGGTCACATGGCGATGACGTCACAGAAGGTCCTGTAACCCACGAGATAACAACATTCACACCAGACTGGTCACATGGCGATGACGTCACGGAAGGTCCTGTAACCCACGAGATAACAACATTCACACCAGACTGGTCACATGGTGATTACATCATGGAAGGTCCTGTAACCCACGAGGTAACAACAACATTCACACCAGACTGGTCACATGGCGATGACGTCACGGAAGGTCCTGTAACCCACGAGATAACAACATTCACACCAGACTGGTCACATGGCGATGACGTCACAGAAGGTCCTATAACCCACGAGGTAACAACAACATTCACACCAGACTGGTCACATGGCGATGACATCATGGAAGGTCCTGTAACCCACGAGGTAACAACAACATTCACACCAGACTGGTCACATGGCGATGACGTCACAGAAGGTCCTGTAACTCGCGAGGTAACAACAACATTCACACCAGACTGGTCACATGGCGATGACGTCACAGAAGGTCCTGTAACCCACGAGATAACAACAACATTCACACCAGACTGGTCACATGGCGATGACGTCACAGAAGGTCCTGTAACCCACGAGGTAACAACAACATTCACACACCAGACTGGTCACATGGCGATGACGTCACGGAAGGTCCTGTAACCCACGAGATAACAACATTCACACCAGACTGGTCACATGGCGATGACGTCACAAAAGGTCCTGTAACCCACGAGGTAACAACAACATTCACACCAGACTGGTCACATGGTGATGACGTCACAGAAGGTCCTGTAACCCACGAGGTAGCAACAACATTCACACCAGACTGGTCACATGGCGATGACGTCACGGAAGGTCCTGTAACCCACGAGATAACAACATTCACACCAGACTGGTCACATGGTGATGACATCATGGAAGGTCCTGTAACCCACGAGGTAACAACAACATTCACACCAGACTGGTCACATGGCGATGACGTCACAGAAGGTCCTGTAACTCGCGAGGTAACAACAACATTCACACCAGACTGGTCACATGGCGATGACATCATGGAAGGTCCTGTAACCCATGAGGTAACAACAACATTCACACCAGACTGGTCACATGGCGATGACGTCACAAAAGGTCCTGTAACCCACGAGATAACAACAACATTCACACCAGACTGGTCACATGGCGATGACATCATGGAACGTTCTGTAACCCACGAGGTAACAACAACATTCACACCAGACTGGTCACATGGCGATGACATCACGGAACGTCCTGTAACCCACGAGGTAACAACAACATTCACACCAGACTGGTCACATGGCGATGACATCATGGAAGGTCCTGTAACTCGCGAGGTAACAACAGCATTCACACCAGACTGGTGACATGGCTTTGACGTCACAGAAGGTCCTGTAACCCACGAGGTAACAACAACATTCACACCAGACTGGTCACATGGCGATGACGTCACGGAAGGTCCTGTAACCCACGAGGTAACAACAACATTCACACCAGACTGGTCACATGGTGATGACGTCACAGAAGGTCCTGTAACCCACGAGGTAACAACAACATTCACACCAGACTGGTCACATGGCGATGACGTCACAGAAGGTCCTGTAACACGCAAGGTAACAACAACATTCACACCAGACTGGTCACATGGTGATGACATCATGGAAGGTCCTGTACCCCACGAGGTAACAACATTCACACCAGACTGGTCACATGGCGATGACATCATGGAAGGTCCTGTAACCCACGAGGTAACAACAACATTCACACCAGACTGATCACATGGCGATGACATCACAGAAGGTCCTGTAACACGCGAGGTAACAACAACATTCACACCAGACTGCTCACATGGCGATGACGTCACAGAAGGTCCTGTAACTCGCGAGGTAACAACAACATTCACACCAGACTGGTCACATGGCGATGACATCATGGAAGGTCCTGTAACCCACGAGGTAACAACAACATTCACACCAGACTGGTCACATGGCGATGACGTCACGGAAGGTCCTGTAACCCACGAGGTAACAACAACATTCACACCAGACTGGTCACATGGCGATGACGTCACAGAAGGTCCTATAACCCACGAGATAACAACATTCACACCAGACTGGTCACATGGCGATGACGTCACAGAAGGTCCTATAACCCACGAGGTAACAACAACATTCACACCAGACTGGTCACATGGCGATGACATCATGGAAGGTCCTGTAACCCACGAGGTAACAACAACATTCACACCAGACTGGTCACATGGCGATGACGTCACAGAAGGTCCTGTAACCCACGAGATAACAACATTCACACCAGACTGGTCACATGGCGATGACGTCACAGAAGGTCCTATAACCCACGAGGTAACAACAACATTCACACCAGACTGGTCACATGGCGATGACATCATGGAAGGTCCTGTAAACCACGAGGTAACAACAACATTCACACCAGACTGGTCACATGGCGATGACATCATGGAAGGTCCTATAACCCACGAGGTAACAACAACATTCACACCAGACTGGTCACATGGCGATGACATCATGGAAGGTCCTGTAAACCACGAGGTAACAACAACATTCACACCAGACTGGTCACATGGCGATGACATCATGGAAGGTCCTGTAACCCACGAGGTAACAACAACATTCACACCAGACTGGTCACATTGCTATGATGTCGTGGAAGGTCCTGTAGTCAGTGGAGGTTAACCAGGGGCACAGCTAACCGGCCTCAGCTGTGTACTCGGGTGAAGTCTCTGAAAGCTCTCTGCTGAGTCTGTCCCTGCTCATCTGTGTGGGAGGAAAAAGCTGTGGAGAGAAAGCGCAAAATAGGGTCTTACACCAATATGTACGGGGTGGAGGGGGGTGAAACTACTCACCAATTGTCGTTGTGAAAGTCACAACAACTGTAATCGCATGTAGAATTGATCAAAGGCTGCAGCCACCCAAAAACGCCAGATAACAGATAAAAGTAGAGAGGGGTGTTCAATACTGCGCCAAAAGATATCATCTGTGTGAGCAGCCCTGTGTTTCTCTCCTCACACAGATGTAGCAGAGCTGAAGAGATGCTCACCTTTCAACTACATTGGAGTTTTTATTTACAGCCCCTGGACCTGAACTGGACTTGAACTTTCCCAGGAAAACCCATGTTCGAGACATTGTGCAGGAACACTATGTGTTCGGTATGGAGCCCGAACTTTCCAGTTCTGGTTCGCCCATCACTACCAGTGAAGAGAGGCAATGTCACCAGTGTGAGGTGTCTGGATTCCAGCTGGACTGGTGACATATGGTAGCTCCACCGTGCTACAGGCATCTGGGGGGCTTACTGCACTCTGACACAATTTGAATACATTTTCTTGAATTTTGAGGAGCGACCACGAGAGCCTAAACTGTGCTACATCCCAAGCTGCAAAGAAAAGTCCAAGGACAAGCCAGAGGGACATGCAAGGGTTAAGGCTTGATGAAATAACACTTTCCTTACTCAATACATCCTTCCCATCATGCATCAGAATTCTGCATAGATTTCTGGGAGGAGCCTATTCTGAGTTCACCAGCTGAGCACAGGATCAGTACCAGACCCAAATTCACAGGAGTCTTGAAGACATTCATCGTCCTCAGAAGCACATCCTGTACTATACAGTGTGGCCACCCATATCCTATCCATCGCCATTAACTTGAGATCGGCGGCAGCTGTAGGCATAGAAGTGGTGTCTAGGTATAGTAAAGTAGCCATGCGCTACGCAATGAAACCACCTATAGCGCCACCTGGTGGAAAACAACGGAGTTACCATTTTTATCTCGAAAACGGAACGAGATGGAGAAAAAAAGTGAATTACAAAGTTGTAGGGCATCATCAATTCAATACGACTCGACACCTTGCATACAGAAATGCTATGATTAGAACGTGTAAAACTCACAAGGCTGCGGACGTGAAGCGATACCTCATGGAGACCTTCCTACAAGTCATTGGGTATGGTGGCTGTATGGAGTGGCCTCCACGCTTACCTGACCTGACCCCATTGGACTTCTTTCTGTGAGGTAACATCAAACAGCAGGTGTATGCGACCCCTCCACCAACATTGCAGGACCTACGACGACGTATCACAGATGCTTGTGCAAATGTGTCACCTACCATATTGCACAACGTGCAGCCATATACAGTATGCTGTGCAGAGTCCAGATGTGCATTGCAGCAAGATACAGTATGCTGTGCAGAGGCCAGATGTGCATTGCAGATGACGGTGGCCACTAATGAGCATCAAAGTTACATGAGTGTACCGCCTCGCGGCCTCGGCTGCGACCACCGAGCCGCTCGGATCCGTGCTCGTTCTACGGGCAGTGGCTCGAGCCTCTCACAGACCCGGGGGTCACTTCGCTCTGCAAGGGAGGCTGGCGCTACACGCGGGGGAAACGGGGATTTCAGGTGTCGGGGTGATTGCTCGTGACGCCACCCACGGGTCGTGGTGATGGTGGACACCACCGCTGCAGTAGAGGTGAAAGACTCCCGGGAGCGGTGTCAGGGTGCAGCTTTGGTGTTAACCCCTTCGTGGGTAGGGGCGGTGTGTCCCGGGGCCCGGTTGCGGGGAACTGGTGCAGGGCGCAGTGCTGCGGTGCGGCGCGGTGCCGAATGGCACTGTTGTACTCACGATTAAGTCACACAGAGTCACTGGTAAACCAAACGTGGTGATAGACGGGAGGCCCGCAGCCGGCTGCAGTCCACTAGACGGGTTGGCAGAGTCCACCTTTCTCCTGCACCTAACTGTAAATGGACCACGGTGCCTAAGCACGGGTGGTCCGCTCCCCGATGGTTGTGTCGAAGGAGCTCCTTTGCCCGCAGGCGCTGGCCCTTGGATCTCTGGCGGTGGCTACTATCTGGTCGGGTTGGGCTGTTGCCTTCAAATCGGGACTTTGGTGGGAAAGAACCCCGGGCGGTCCAGATCCTCAATCAGTGAATTTGACTATGGAGGTGGCCTACGGCCTAGTCAGGGTCTGAGTACCCGTCCTGGTGCTCCGGTATACTGTTGGCTCCCCGGTTCGGTTCCAGCGGGCTCCAACCCTGTCCCGGTCCCTACGGTTCCACCGGTCGTGTTCCCGGTCTCCTGCAGGCGGCCCCTGCCGTCTGCCTGCCTGACTGTTTGGGGGTCCTAGGCTCCAACCCAGGCCCCGCGCAGAACTGTACTTCACTCTACTACTCTTGAACTGTACTCCTCTACTCGACTGCACTACTCTCACTAATGTTTTCCTGCCTCAGGCCAGCAGACTCCTCGGTGGGCGTGTCTTTCCGCCTGACTCCGCCCACCTGGAGTGCCTGTCCAACACTGAGGGAGGCAATCAGGTCTTTGTGGTTGACGGGTGTTACCTACCTAGTGTGGGGGTGTGTGGTGTAGTGACCTGTGACCCCTGGGGTGTCCAGGGCGTCACATTCCCCCTTGGTTTAATGCAGACCATCCGCGGGCTGCCCATCCACACCGGTTTATTGTTGTTGTAAACTGGAAAAGATAAAAACATGTAAACATTCAAAAGCATTTTAATTTCTTCACTTACGGGAGGCACATTACTTGAACCGTTACAAACGGGAAAACATTTTAAATAACAAACGGAACGGGTGCATGTCCTTCCGCTTCCCCACCCAAGCAACCTAGACCTTGATGCTGCCCCTAAGAAACAGGCAGCACCCCTCTTCCCCAGTCCGGAAAACGGGAACTGACCCAGACCACCCAAGCGGGAACGGGAACGGTGCCTTGCACCCGGTCAGTCTTGCAGGGGCCCCACGTCCGAGGGGACCCCTGCCCCGGAGGATGGTCACCGGTTCAGGTGGTGACCGGACCCCAGCCTACTCTGCTGCGGTTCCTTCCTCCAACCAGCCTCTCCGGAGACTGGCAGTGCGGGAAGGGCATGGCGGGGGCAGGAAGGGACAATATTTACAGACCCAATAGTTTTTGGGTTGGCCTGCTATTTCTTGGCCTTGTTCATGGCAGTCGCTCATGTGAAACAGGGGCAAGGTGACAAAGGTGACAGCACAAGTCCCAACGGGGACGGGCGCTTTATAGCCAACTGGCTACCACAAACACTGTAGGTCCCAACAGGGACTTGCTGATGGGTCCCAACGGGGACTTTAACTGTGCGAATCAGGTGAAAGTCTCGGGTAATTAGTGCTCATTCATTCAGATATTTACACCACCATCACATCGCACCCCTAAATAGCAGTATCCCTGTACCTAAGTGGGGGCCTACTTAGGTTAGGGCTTGTGGACCGTCTGGGACCAGTGTCGTCAGTGGGAGGTAGTGGGACAGAGGGGACAACAGGTCCCTCTTCCCTGGTGTCAGGTGTGGCATGTAGAGACCTACGGGGACGCGGTACAGATGCATCCCTGGGCATTAGTTCCGGTGGCTCGCTGGCGGGCGTCTTAGTCTCTCTTTCTTCCACGGGTTGTGGGAACTTTAACACGGGAACAATCACCACGCCATTCTGCATGGGCCAGTCTGCCGGGAAGTCGCCCATTACGGTATGGATGACTTCTTTCTTTCTCTCCACGCTCGGCATGGGAGCAGGGGTCTCATCTACCATCCTCAGGGGATCCGGGCATCTCTTCAGGTGGTCCCTGGAAACAGTAGCCGTGGTCTTCCCCTGGTCGCGACTAACCAGATAAGTCTTTTCATTCTCCCATCCAGTGGGTTGCACAACATATGGGGTCCTTTCCCACTGGTCGTCAAGTTTATGTGTCCTTCTCTTGCGCTTCAGCACCACCTCCCCGGGTAGAAAGAAGGCAGCAGGGGCCCGCCGATTAAAACGCTGCTCCTGCTTCTCTCGGCTCTGGCGCAGGTTTCTTTCCACATATTCTTGGATCTGTCGGTACTGCGTTTGCAGTTTGGCGTCCCAGTGGTAAGTGGGAGAGAGGGTATCTGGCGCCTCAATGTCCATTTCCAGGTCTACAGACAGCCGCCCTGGCCGGGCCCTCATTAGGTACGCAGGCGTGCACTTGGTGGAGCCACAGGGGATGTTATTGTACATGTCCACCAGGTCGGGCAGCCTCTCGGGCCACAGATTTCTATCTTCCAGCGGGAGGGTCTTGAGGAGGTTTAAGACCAAGTGGTTCATTTTCTCACACATCCCATTAGTCTGGGCATGGTGCGGTGTGGTCCGGATCTTCTTACACCCATACAAATGGCAGAACTCCTGGAACACTTCGGCCTCAAAGGCCGGACCCTGGTCGGTGAGCACCCTTTCGGGGTAGCCATGCGGTCGGCAGAAGTAGGCCTGGAAGGCTTTAGCCGCTGTGCGGCCTGTCAGATCTTTAACCGGGACAACCATCATGAACCTGGAGTAATGGTCCACATTAGTCAAGGCATAGGTGTACCCGCTTCGGCTGGGCGTGAGCTTGACATGATCCAGGGCAACCAACTCCAACGGCTGGTGAGTGACGATCGGCTGAAGGGCGGCCTTCTGGCTGGCCTCGTCCCGTCTCCTCAAGGTGCAGGGGCCACACTCCCGACACCAGGCCTCCACGGACTCCCGCATTCCTCTACAATAGAACCGCTCTCTCAACAGCATCTCCAGCTTCTTCCATCCGAAGTGCCCTGCCCCGTCGTGGTAGGCCTTCAGGACCATGCGCACACTAGCCTGGGGGACCACCACTTGGCGAACCTTCTCATGAGTCTTCGGATTGATCATTTCCCTGCACAGCTTTCCTTGGTACAGGTGCAGCCAGTCCTTCTCCTTCCACAACCGTTGGGCTTCCGAGGGAGCTGCGGGATCCATCCTGGGGGCGCACTGCGCGATCATGGCTTTAACCAATTGGACGGTGGGTTCCTGATCCTGAACTTCCTGCCACCCATGCCCAGGCAGTGGGTCAAAATTTACCGGCTGTTGGTTAACGCAGGGCTTCTCCTCTCGGGGCTGGTGGAATGTGGGCAGCTCAATCTCTTCAAGGTCGTCGTTCTCCACCCCGTCATCAGTCAAATGTGGCATTCGGGACAGTGCGTCAGCATTGGTGTTCTTGCGGCCGGCCCGGTACTTGATAGTAAAATCGTAGTTGGATAGTCGAGCCACCCACCGTTGCTCCAGGGCGCCCAGCTTGGCTGTGTCCAAATGTGTCAACGGGTTATTGTCCGTGTAGGCGGTGAATTTGGCCGCGGCAAGGTAGTGCCTGAATCTTTCAGTTATTGCCCACACAAGGGCCAGGAACTCGAGCTTGAAGGAACTGTAGTTTTCGGGGTTCCTTTCCGTCGGCCGGAGTTTCCTGCTGGCATAGGCGATCACCTTTTCCTTCCCATCTTGCACCTGGGACAAGACTGCCCACATTGCTGGCGTCGGTATAGAGAACGAACGGAAGCCCGTAGTCCGGGTAGGCCAGGATCTCTTCGCCCGTCAGGGCCGACTTCAGCTGGCGGAAGGACTCCTCATGGCTCTCATTCCAGATGAACGGGGGGCTGGAAACTTTCCCATTCTTGGCCTGTCCCACGAGGAGATCTTGCATGGGTGCGGCCATCTTCGTGTACCCCTTGATGAAACGACGGTAGTAGCCCACCAGGCCCAAGAACTGCCTGACCTCTCTCACCGTGGTCGGTCGTGGCCAATCCTGGATGTCAGTGACCTTCTCCGGGTCTGGGGCCACCCCTTCGGCACTTACCACGTGCTCGAGGTACTGCACCTTGGGTTTCAGCAGGTGGCATTTGGAGGGCTTCAACTTCATCCCGTACTTGGAAAGGGCTGCAAACACCTCAGCCAGGTGCTCCAGGTGGGCTTCATACGTCTTGGAATACACGATCACATCATCCAGATATAAGAGGACAGTCTCGAAGTTGAGGTGCCCCAAGCAGCATTCAATGAGCCGCTGGAAGGTCCCCGGGGCATTGCACAGCCCAAACGGCATACTGTTGAACTCGCAGAGCCCCATGGGGGTAGCAAAGGCGGTCTTCTCGCGGTCTTCTGGGGCAACCGCCACCTGCCAGTATCCGCTAGTAAAGTCAAGAGTAGAGAAATAATTAGCAGTTTTTAACGCAGCCAGGGATTCTTCGATGCGGGGGAGAGGGTAGGCATCCTTATGTGTTATCTGATTGATTTTCCGGTAGTCCACGCACATCCTCATGGTGCCGTCTTTCTTCTTTACCAGCACCAACGGGGCTGCCCAGGGACTACAACTATCCTGAATGACCCCTGCCTCTTTCATGTTCCTCAACATGTCTTTGGCGCATTGGTAGTGTGCGGGTGGTATTGGCCTATACCTCTCCTTAATAGGTGCATGGGTGCCAGTGGGGATGTGGTGTTGGATCCCCTTAATCCTCCTGAAATCTGGCGGGTGTTTGCTGAAGACCTGCCCATATTCCTGGACTACCCTGTATACCCCGTCTTTGTGATGTGCCGGGGTAGATTCAGTGCTGACATGTAACTCTTGGCACCACCCCTGCGAAGGTGGAGTTGAGGTGTCACTACTCAGGTCTGGTGTAGGTGTAGTGGAGGTGGCCTCGTGGATAGTGTGAGGGTCAACGGTGAGCAGCTTAGCTATGGTGGCGTAGCGGGGGAGCCTAACCTCTTCCTCATCGCAGTTCAGCACTTTCACAGGCGCCCTCCCCTTTTTGACGTCAATCACCCATCTGGCCACCATCACCGTGGGCCAGTGCTCTGAAGCCTACCGCTGCCCTGCCCCAAATCATCATCTCGCTCCTTGGCGGGATCACCAACGGGGCTGCATCCATCACTCGCACTCCACCAATTTCTCCATCTGTCAGATTCACCTGCTGGCGATGCAGGAGGGCCCGGATCGTACGCTGCAAGGCCCTCTGCCGCCCTCCTCCTGCAGTGGCAGACAGTTGTTGCAGCAAATTCAACACCTCACCCATACAGTGCTCGATCACATTGGTCCCTAGGACTACCTTCGGGTTACGGTCACTGGACTCATTCAGCACCACAATCATCCCTTGGCGTTAAAGCTGGGTCCGCCCCACTGTCAGGGTTACTTCCTTCAGCCCCACTTGGGTCATAGGGAGTCCATTGGCCGCAATAACGGTCATGCTATCATCGGGAGGGGCAAGTTCCCTATTGGCCCAATATCGCATGTATAATGAATAAGGCATAGTGGTTACCTGGGATCCAGTGTCCAACAGGGCCGTGATCGGGACGCTGTCCACCGCCAAGGGGATGATGGGGCGGCCTCCTACGAACCGGTCCCTCCAGTCGGCCGGGCCACTAGGGTCTACTCCTGAGGATTGGCCCTTGGCCTCAGGGGTTGCTCGTTTAACAGACATCGCTTGGAGTAATGGCCAGACTGGTTGCACTTGTAACACACGGGTGGCCCATACCGCGGTTCAGGGTTCCTCCGCCGCTGCATCCACGGGACGTCCTCCGGGCTGTCGGCGAGCTGAATCTTCTCCTGGGGCTTGCCTCTCGTCGGGAGCTGGAGCGCAGCAAGGACTCGGGTAAGGTCTTCACTCATCCATTGAACCTGCGAGGTCAGCGCTTCTAGGGTCCCGACGGGCGCGGCAGGTGCCGGCAGCGCCAAGGGAGGGGGCGCCACTGAGACGGGAGCGGTTTCAACCGGCCAGGGGGCCGGGTCAGGAGCATTACCGGTTGGCGGCTGCAGGGCCTTGATGGCCCGCTCTTTTAGTACTGTAAAGTCCAGGTCGGCGTGCTCCATAGTCCACAACCGTAGCTATTTGCGATCCTCAGCGGGCCCCAGCCCCTGTAGGAATTGCTCCACCAACATTTTATTGCTGTCAGCCACACTGATGGTGTCCACCCGCTTCAGGGTCCGGAGGGCCGTTTGCAAGCGTAGGGCATAGTCTCTGATACTGTCTGCGGGCCGCTGCCGGCACTGGTAAAACTGCATCCGCAACTCAGCCTCGGTTCGGGTCTCAAAGGCGGTCTGGAGTTTTTCAAAGATGGTGGCTGTGGAGACACGGGGCTCAGTGGGCGCTCTCGTCCACTAAAACCCGCCGCCTTTAGAAAGACAGCGTGGCTCAGGGCTCATCCCAACTGAACGCCGGCCTCCCTAACTGTGGGCGTAACACTACTCAGACAACACAGGGTGAGGGAACCACAATAATTAGACTTTATTGGATCCCCAAACAATTAACAGCACATAACACATAACCAGCAAAACACACAAATGTAACAGGCAACAGAGTCTCACCCTTCCGCTGGCTCACCAGGGATTTAGAATGTCCTTGCCTCACAGGTTCCAAGCTGTCTGAGGTCTGCAAAGTCTGTAACAGGTGACTGAACTGTCCCACCTGAGTGTCCTCCTTAGGTAGTCCTGGTTTGATGTTACAATCCTGGCAGCCGGAGTCGAAATCCCTAGGCTGTGGATATGGTCTCCAACCGGATCCGGAGTCCCTAGATTGAAGCCATAAGATGTCCTGATCCTCCAGTCAGCTCCAAAGAGCTTAGACTGAATCCATCAACCATCAACAACCCCTGGTGGCTTAAAGAAGTCCTTTTTATAGCCACAACCTTCCACTTGGATACACTGCGTCCTCATCGATTGGTTGGACAAGATTGCTTCTCCCATTGGAGGAATTTCAAGCTGCATGGATAATGTTCATTTAAATGATGTGCATAGAAAGACTGAGGGTGTACATGTAAACTGGGAGTCACCGACTAGACAATGGCTACTAAGGTAATTACATTATCAATACACAACTACAATACAATGGTTACTGGAAATGTCTGGAGAACAATACGTCTAGCTTTCAGTGGCCAACACAATTACATTGAGTCAACAAGAGTCTTGTAAAAACAATGAGGGACTTCTCCCCCGTCTATAGACAATCTATCATGCTGTCTGGCTGGATTTTAAGAAACTTTAACCCATGTCGTCACAGTGGCCACCAAGGCCCGGTCCGCGTCGGTCCAGGTCTCTGTCTCCTGCTCGGCCGCATTGCATACAGGTCCAGGATTGGGGTGATCTTTTCCGGAACACCTGCAAGGCATCAGGCTTCCCATCGTACTGGGGTAGCCAGGTAGCACCGGGCACGTATGGCAGGGAGATCGGCATTACCTGGGCGACCATCGGGCCTACGGTCCCTTCCGCTCCTCCGGCTGGGGCGAGGGCTGCCACGTTCCCCTCTTCGGGTGCCGCTACTCCCGCAGCTAGCGCCCCTGCGCCGTCTCCGATGGGCGCAGACATCTTCTTCCCGTCCCCCCTTGGTTCTCTCTGACACTGCCTTCTTTTGGGGGCAGGGTCTCACTTTCGCACCTTTACTGCTCGGGAAGGACGACTCGAGCGGGAACTCTTCGCACCCAAGATGGCGGATCTTCAAATTTTTCAGCGGGACGCCGCTGACGGGAACTACAAGGCGCACTTCTGTGGGTGAGTAGACTGAATCGATACTGTTTGTGACTCCAGAAGAGTCGATGTGTACCGCCCCGCGGCCTCGGCTGCGACCGCCGAGCCGCTCGGATCCTTGCTTGTTCTGCGGGCGGTGGCTCGAGCCTCTCACGGACCCGGGGGTCACTTTGCTCTGCAAGGGAGGCTGGCACTACATGCGGGGGATGCGGGGATTTCGGGTGTCGGGGTGATTGCTCATGACGCCACCCACGGGTCGTGGTGATGGTGGACACCACCGCTGCGGTAGAGGTGAGGGCGCAGCTTTGGTGTTAACCCCTCCGTGGGTAGGGGCGGTGTGTCCCGGGGCCCGGTTGCGAGGAGCTGGTGCAGGGCGCAGTGCTGCGGTCCGGCGCCAGATGGCACTGTTGTACTCACGATTAAGTCACTGGTAAACCAAACGTGGTGATAGACGGGAGGCCCGCAGCCGACTGCAGTCCACTAGACGGGTTGGCAGAGTCCACCTTTCTCCTGCACCTAAGTGTAAATGGACCACGGTGCCTAAGCACGGGTGGTCCGCTCCCCGGCGGTTGTGTCGAAGGAGCTCCTTTGCCCGCAGGCGCTGGCCCTTGGATCTCTGGCCTCTGGCGGTGGCTACTATCCGGTCGGGTTGGGCTGTTGCCTTCAATCGGGACTTTGGTGGGAAAGAACCCTGGGAGGTCCAGATCCTCAATCAGTGAATTTGACTATGGTGGTGGCCTACGGCCTAGTCAGGGTCTGAGTACCAATCCTGGTGCTCCGGTATACTGTTGGCTCCCCGGTTCAGTTCCGGCGGGCTCCAACCTTGACCCTGTCCCGGTCCCTACGGTTCCACCGGTCATGTTCCCGGTCTCCTGCAGGCGGCCCCTGCCGTCTGCCTGCCTGACTGTTTGGGGGTCCTAGGCTCCAACCCAGGCCCCGCACATAACTGTACTTCACGCTACTACTCCTGAACTGTACTCCTCTACTCGACTGCACTACTCTCACTGAAGTTTTCCTGCCTCAGGCCAGCAGACTCCTCAGTGGGCGTGTCTTTCCGCCTGACTCCACCCACCTGGTGTGCTTGTCCAACACTGAGGGAGGCAATCAGGTCTTTGTGGTTTGAAGGGTGTTACCTGCCTAGTGTGGGGGGGGGTGGTGTAGTGACCTGTGACCCCTGGGGTGTCCAGGGCGTCACATGAGCGCCATACGCGTGACCAGCATTCAATGTTTGGGGGGTCATGGGTTTCATATCATAGCATTTTTTGTATGTAAGGTGTCGATTCCCATTGAATTGATGATGCCCAAAACTTTGTAATTTACTTTTTTCTCTCTCGTTCCGTTTTCGAAATAAAAATGCTAACTCCGTTGTTTTCCACCAGGTGGTGCTATAGGTGGCTTCATTGCGTAGCGCATGGCTACTTTAGTATACCTAGACACCACTTCTATGCCTATAGCTGCCGCCGTTCTCAAGTTAATGGCGGTGGCCAGGATATGGGTGGATACACTGTATATAGGGGCGGTGGATAGGATATGGGTGGACACACTGTATATAGGGGCGGTGGATAGGATATGGGTGGTGTGAGACTGTGACCGGGGTTATCTATGACGGCCGGTATGTCTCGCCCCGGTTGTGCTCACTCCATGATAGAAAGTAAATCCACTATAGGGTTAATGCTGTTTCCCTACAGGCTGAAGGAAGGGTTAAATAGAATCAGGAACAAGGGCAGGTGTGCCGGGTGTGAGGGAGTGAACAGAACTCCCTGAGTTCTCTGCTGGAGAGGCACATGTATTGTGTTATGGACTTTTGTTTGGACATTAAAACCGTGTGCTGTGAACCTTAATGCCTGGATCCCGTGTCTTCTGCTGTGCAGCCGACCATGCTACCTCACAGTGGACACACTGTATATAGGTGCGGTGTATACAGGATATGGGTGGACACACTGTATATAGGTGTGGTGTATACAGGATATGGGTGGACACACACTATATAGGTGCGGTGTATACAGGATACGGGTGGACGCACTGTATATAGGTGCGGTGTATACAGGATACGGGTGGACGCACTGTATATAGGTGCGATGTATATAGGATATGGGTGGACACACTGTATATAGGTGCGGTGTATACAGGATATGGGTGGACACACTGTATATAGGTGCGGTGTATACAGGATATGGGTGGACACACTGTATATAGGTGCAGTGTATACAGGATATGGGTGGACACACTGTATATAGGTGCGGTGTATACAGAATATGGGTGGATGCACTGTATATAGGTGCGGTGTATACAGGATATGGGTGGACACACTGTATATAAGTGCGGTGTATACAGGATATGGGTGAACACACTGTATATAGGTGCGGTGTATACAGGATATGGGTGGACACACTGTATATAGGTGCAGTGTATACAGGATACGGGTGGACACACTGTATATAGGTGCGGTGTATACAGGATACGGGTGGACACACTGTATATAGGTGCGGTGTATACAGGATATGGGTGGACACACTGCGTATAGGTGAGGTGTATACAGGATATGGGTGGACACACTGTGTATAGGTGCGGTGTATACAGGATATGGGTGGACACACTGCGTATAGGTGAGGTGTATACAGGATATGGGTGGACACACTGTATATAGGTGCGGGGTATACAGGATATGGGTGGACACACTGTATATAGGTGCGGGGTATACAGGATATGGGTGGACACACTGTATATAGGTGCGGTGTATACACGATATGGGTGGACACACTGTATATAGGTGCGGTGTATACAGGATATGGGTGGACACACTGTATATAGGTGCGGTGTATACAGGATATGGGTGGACACACTGTATATAGGTGCGGTGTATACAGAATATGGGAGGACACACTGTATATAGGTGCGGTGTATACAGGATATGGGTGGACACACTGTATATAGGTGCGGTGTATACAGGATATGGGTGGACATACTGTATATAGGTGCAGTGTATACAGGATATGGGTGGACACACTGTATATAGGTGCAGTGTATACAGGATATGGGTGGACACACTGTATATAGGTGCGGTGTATACAGGATATGGGTGGACACACTGTATAATGCCGCACTCAGCATTTTCTCCCTTAATATTCGCTGTTGGTAATTTTCACAACACTTTACTAAGGCTGCTTTCACACATCTGTTTTTTGCTGAGCGGCACAATACGGCCCTTTGCAGAAAAAACGCAACTGCTTTATTTTTGCTGGCGGTTGCGTTTTTTCCGCATAGACTTGCATTAGCGCCGTATTGTGCCGCATGGCCTTGCGTTGTGTCCATTTTTGCCGGATGCGGCATATTTAGCTTATGCTGCGGCCGGATGGAACGTTGCCTGGCACGTTTTTTTGTGCAGCGAAAAAAACGCATCGCGCCGGATCCGGCGCAATTTACAATGCAAGCCTATGGACGCCGGATGCGGTTTTTTGAACTGCTCATGCTCAGTATCAAGCCGCATCCGTCATAAAACGGACGGGCCGCATGGAAAAACTTATGCAACGGATCCGTTTTTTTCACCGCATCCGTTGCATAAGTTTTTTAGCCGGATTGTGCCTGATGCAAAAAAAATGATGTGTGAAAGCAGCCTGCGAAGTCAGGATTTTTTTTAAGGAAAAGGAACTTTGAAAACTTTGTGAGCGGCGACGGCGGCGTGTGTTCATCTGCTCGGGTTACACCATACATTAATTACTGCTGCAGTGCGGAGCGGCGAGGTGTGGACCGGCAGCACAGACCTTCATTAGCTCTGCTTCATAAAGATTTTGGTTTTCTTTCTCAGCGCTGAAAGGTCACATGACTGCGCAGCAAGGTCCGAGCAAGTCACCGGCGAAACACGGTGCCTAGCAACTGCGAAACATCTGTCAACATTTGTAACAATTTATAATCGTAAATAAGTTGTAACTCCGAAAAAAGAAGCAGAGCGTACAAAGAAGAAAAAGAACTAAAAAGAAGTATAACTTAGAAAGAAGAAGGTGAAGAAGAAAAAGGGGAAGAATAAGGAGAAATATGACGAGACAGAATAAAAAGGTGATGAAAAATAAGAAGTAGAATAAGAAAGGGATGAATAATAATAACAAGAATGTAAAGAATAAGAAAATATAAGTGTGGAGCCCCTGAGGCTTCAGGTGCCACAGGGTACTGCACTTCCATTAGGGTCTAGTACTTATCCTGGGTCTAGAGAAGGTCGGTGTCGGTTTCCACTGACACATACATGCAGTAACACTGGACTGCCCTCCCCAATGGGGATCGGGCCAGGGTCGGGTCACAGTAGGGGGCCACTACAGTGGTTGGGTTTGCAGGACGCCACCGCACCAGGGGCTCCCTGATCCACTGGAACCGGGGACTCAAAGTCAGGGAGAAGCAGCCACCAGGGGGAGTCAGGAGCACACAGTGGGAAGAGCAGGTTGACCTAGTGAGAGTAGTGAACCGGTCGGTGGCAGCGACTGGGGGCAACAGCTCAGAACACACAACACAACTACCACAAAAAAAGAACAGCTACAGACACAGAGCAGAGCGGACGAGCCGTGAGCAGCTCTGTGGGCCAAGGCGTTCAACACAGTCGCTGGGGAGAAGCAGGCGGCTGCTTCCACAGGACCGGCGCTGATGGGGTACAGGACCCTTGGGCAAATATACTTCACGTTGTCTACCAACTCTGCAAGGGTCGCGGGGAACGGCTAGAACAGTCACCGGACCCGTCCCACCGAGTCCTCAGCCAAATAGCATTTAGGATCCGGGACTGAGGTCTATGACCGGCCCACCATCGAAACCGCGCTATCAGCATTCAGAACAGGACACTTTACTGACACCGGGATCCCCAAGTGCTTCACGCCACTGGGGTATGATATCTAGCGCATTAAAGGAGGAAGTGTTCACAGGCTGACACACACACCGGACTTGACCTTTCACGGATCCGGGATCGGTTGGAGCCCATCGTGGGGGATACCGATACTCTGGGGCAGCGCCTGAACTACTTGTGAGTAAAAGACCTGGAACCGCAGCTACTGCCTCTGCCTCTCCTTTATCAGCATCCAGCGCTGCGGCGCCAACGGGGGCTACTACCACCCCTGTCCGTCCTCTATCATCCTCCCTGGGTTAATCCCTCTCCGCCTGTGGGGGGGGCGCCACCATGTCGGCTGCGACCTTCACCATCAGCCCCAGAGAGCAGCACCCGCAACGGCGGCCCAACCCTGGCCCTCATAAAAGACTTTCCTAAGCGTCCCTACCAGCCCCATCCTCCGCCCTGCTTCTCGTACACCGCTTTCCTCCCCTCCTGTACGTCTTTAGGGCGACGTGTCAGGTGAAAACCCCCTCGACCCCAGGATGTTATATAAGGAGACAAAGAATAAGAAGGGGATGAAGAATAAGGAGGGGATGAAGAATAAGGAGGGGATGAAGAATAAGGAGGGGATTAAGAATTGCATGAAGAATAAGAAGGAGACAAAGAATAAGGAGGGGATGAAGAATAAGGAGGGGATGAAGAATAAGGAGGGGATGAAGAATAAGGAGGGGATGAAGAATAAGGAGGGGATGAAGAATAAGGAGGGGATGAAGAATAAGGAGGGGATGAAGAATAAGAAGGGGATGAAGAATAAGAAGGGGATGAAGAATAAGAAGGGGATGAAGAATAAGAAGGGGATGAAGAATAAGAAGGGGATGAAGAATAAGAAGGGGATGAAGAATAAGGAGGGGATAAAGAATAAGAAGGGGATAAAGAATAAGGAGGGGATGAAGAATAAGGAGGGGATGAAGAATAAGAAGGGGATGAAGAATAAGAAGGGGATGAAGAATAAGAAGGGGATGAAGAATAAGAAGGGGATGAAGAATAAGAAGGGGATGAAGAATAAGAAGGGGATGAAGAATAAGGAGGGGATGAAGAATAAGAAGGGGATGAAGAATAAGAAGGGGATGAAGAATAAGAAGGGGATGAAGAATAAGGAGGGGATGAAGAATAAGGAGGGGATGAAGAATAAGAAGGGGATGAAGAATAAGGAGGGGATGAAGAATAAGAAGGGGATGAAGAATAAGAAGGGGATGAAGAATAAGAAGGGGATGAAGAATAAGGAGGGGATGAAGAATAAGAAGGGGATGAAGAATAAGAAGGGGATGATGTTATTCAGTGATTTTCCTTACTACATTATGCCAGTTCATGTAATTCAAAGATGGCTCCTGCATCCTGGACAACGCCTAAGGTGATAAGGACATAAGGGGGCTTTACACGGTGCGACATCGCTAGCGATATATCGTTGGGGTCACCTCGTTAGTGACAGACATCCAGCGCCTGTAGCGATATCGCAGCGTGTGACACCAAGGAGCAACGATCAACAATCAAAAAATCGTTCAAAATCGTTGATCGTTGACACGTCGCTCTTTTCTTAATATCGTTGCTGCTGCTACAGGTACAATGTTGTTCGTCATTCCTGCGGCAGCATACATCGCTACGTGTGACACCGCAGGAGCGACGAACATCTCCTTACCTGCCTCCACCGGCAATGCGGAAGGAAGGAGGTGGGCGGGATGTTACGTCCCACTCATCTCCGCCCCTCCGCTTCTATTGGCTGGCCGCTTAGTGACGTCGCAGTGAAGTCGCTATGTCGCTGAACGCACCTCCCCCTTGAGGGAGGGATTGTTCGGCGGTCACAGCGACATCGCTGCACAGGTATGTGCATGTGACGCTGCTGTAGCGATAATGTTCGCTATGGTAGCGATCAACAAATGTTGCACGAGCGACGGGGGCGGGTGCTATAGCGCTCATCATCGCTAGCAATCGCTAGCAATGTTGCAGGGTGTAAAGTACCCTTTAGAGAACACCCGAAGTTTGGACCAACCAATACAAAAGACTATGCAAGTTGCTTCACGTCCTGAGCCCGACCTGTGATATTTGATTGGACAATATTTTGCTTACACCCTTTTCTTATCTATTATATGAAGAGGAGAAAAAGAAGAACGGAAACTAAAAAATTATCGTGAAATATAATTTCATTTTTATTAAATATTTTTTTAATATGCAAAAAGTGATTTATTGGTCATGGGGGCCACAGTGGCATCATCATCCTCCCTGGGGCCCGCTCCACCTGTGGGGAGCAGAAACACCCCGGAGGACAGTGACAGCAGCAGCGGCTAAATCCCTGGGCGCGTACTGCAGGTGGCGTCACGACAACTTTCACCTCCAACTACTACCCCCATCCTCCACGATCCTTCCCTTTTATTGTATGCCTCGGGGCCACAAAACCGGGCAGAGCCACCCGTGACATCCCCAGACCCGACATCATCAAGCCCGGCGACAAGTATTTAACCCCTTGCCCCGTGGGTGCTACATACACAAAGCCAAAGGCATAGCTAGGGGTTCAGCTTAGGGGGAGAGAGAGAGATGAAATGCCTGAGTGGCCCCCCTATCCAGGTAACCATGATAACTACGGTGGCACAGACTAATTTGGATATAGGGGAACCTCAGCAGATGACACTGATATTGCTGCTATATGGTGGTAGATATCAGTCCTCGGTACTTACAAGAGGTAACAATGCCATTATAGATGGTGACTTAAGGCCCTGTCACACACATAGATAAATCTTTGGCAGATCTGTGGTTGCAGTGAAATCATGGACATATTGTTCCATTTGTACACAGCCACAAACCTGGCACTGATTGTCCACAATTTCACTGCAACCACAGATCTGCCGCAGATTTATCTCTGTGTGTGACAGGGCCTTTACACTTGACGTTCTTTCAGATGGAGTTGTTCACCTTTCTTGTCTTTTTCAACTGGCCCAGACGAACATGACAACTTCTTCCAGCCATGGATTGTCTACAGAGATTACAACAAAGAAACATTTGACTTCTCACATTTCCGGCACCGTCCCCATCTATTACTGACCTGCACAAACTCCTCATCCTGCCGTCATCCCAATGATGAGCCACTGCTTCTCTATGTGTCCCTATTACTGCACCTGCTGTGTGGCAAAAAAAAACATGCTTATGTGAACCTTGTAAATAAAAATGTTCTTTTCTATTTTGCAGTTAAAAAAAAATAAAAAAAAAATAAACCCCTGATGTCCTGTAGCTCGAGGACGAGCTACGTTTAACCAAGGGGGAATGTGATACCCCTGGACTATCAGGTCGTCACAGGGTACTGCACAATCTGTCCTACCATGCAGTATCCACGTCCTTCTTGGTTTTGGGTCCCCAACCAAATGGTGTTGCCTACATCAGCTAATCAAATCCTAGATACACCTTGCACCACACCCATCAAACACACCAGTGGACGGCTTGAGAGGAATAGAGTCGCCCACCTGGGGGGTTGGGAAGGGGAGGTCAGGGGTGTCAGAGGAGAGAGTTGGGCTTGAGAAGTGAAAGTGAGAGGAGGTCAGGAGCAGGGCTCCTGGGAAGTAATCTAGGTAGTAGACGGTGGTCTGGGCCTAGAGGAGCTGGACCCCTGGTCGCAGGGGATCATGGCAAGGGGCACGGATCTGTCGAGGAGGACAGCCGGCGGCCTTGCACCATCACCGGGCTGGGACCAGGCACAGCGGGGTACGTGGACCCTAGGCCAGGGAGTAGCTTCAGGCAACCTGATAATTCAAGCGAGGAGAATGGAGTCTTTAAGATCCGTTCCCACCCACTCCAGAATCGGGGTACTAGCGCAATGAGGGGGATAGGACTTTCCACTCAAAGCAGTCCAGAAAATTCCAAGCGTGAGCCCTGAGAGCAAGCTCCCACACGGAGAGCGGGACCCGGCAGGTTTCATACTACCGGAACCAAGAAAGAAGTAAACTTTGTGCCAGGAGGCAGGTCACAGATCACCAGGCAGCACCATTGGGGACAGGACCTGAACTGAGCTCCCCTCAGCGGCAGCGGTGTCCAGAACTTTGGTTTATCCAGTTGTCAGTGTCAGCTTAATGGACTGAGAGTACGAAAGTAACCATGCATCCAACGTCGCTCCCAAGCCCTTCACCAAGTCCCGGGGTATCCCCCCTACCCGTGGAGGGTCACAACACCTGGCTGTCCCCATTCCATCATCCCCGGGTACTCCCCAACGGCAGCGGCGGTATTTACCCCAGTTACCGCGCACCATGGGTGGTGTCAAAAACTCTCTAAAATCCCTTGTAAATACCCCCTTCATTTGAGTGGCCGCACGACCCCCGGGTCCAGAGACCCTCGAGCCACCACAGATCCGGATACGAGCAGCTCGGCTGCTGCCACGGGGGCGGCACACCCTCCTATGGGGATGCTCTGCACACTGATCACATTATACAGTGACATCTGCACATTTCGTGGGCCCTATACTGGTAAATATGGGCGGGAAGGAATTTTCGGGCACATTATCTCAGAGTCCTGGCACTGAGCAATGACGTAACCACGCAACGTCATGCGCGTGTACCGTTATCAGAGACAGTGCAGAAAGACCGCAGAGATTAACCATATCGGAGACGCGCTATGCACCCTCTGTCCACCGCCTCTCCAACACCTTCCACCACCATCACCTCAGTAGCTGCGCTACTGTGCAGAGCATCTCAGATGATGTTGTGTCGCCCGGGGACCAGGGGTACTCAGATCCGGACCACAGGGTCACTTCTGTGGGTATCACGGTTGCGTGACCCGGTCTGTGATCCCAGGCTCCACAGTAAAAGGGGATTTGGTAAGGGAGATTGTCCGTGACGCCACCCACGGTTGTGGTGAGGTTGGAACACCACCGCTGCTCTGGACGGGGATCCCGGGAGCGATGGTATGGAGCAGCTAGATGTTATTTCTCCCCTCCGTGGGTAGGGGGTTGGTTGTCCCGGGGCCCGGTGATGGGGTAAGCAGGGAGCAGGGTGCAGTGCTGCGATGCGGTGCCCGAGGGCACGGGCGTACTCACAAGTAATTCACACGGGTAAACTAGGAATTGCTGGTGTCCGCAGCCTTCAGTACGGGGGTGTTAGTGTCCCACACACGGTGCAGTAGCTCCTGTTCTTTCCCTGCAGCCAGGTGCCTTTCTCTCCACTCTCTTCCTCTTTCTCCTCAGCCGGGAACGGGGAATCCACTCCCCTGTAGTGATCCGGGTCACCCTAGGTACCGAGGGGCCACTACCCTGCTCCGGCTACCTCTGGCCCCTTCCTCACTACGGCCTGTCCCGGCCCTCTCGGAGCACGCTTCACCATCAGCCTGGGAGCTACAACTCCAGACTCCTCTTCTGTCTCCTCTCCAAACACTCTGCTCCAGCCCCTCCCCTCTCCTCTGCTTTTCTCTTACCCTGGGGGATGTGGTTTGTCCTGCTGCACCGGTGTGAGATCAGATTACCAAGGAGGATTAACTCTTTCTGTGACAACCTGGCTTTGCCAGGGCGTCACAATGTCACCGCAAATGGTGGTCAGTGTACAGACCAAACATAATCATTACTGAGCCGCTGCTTCTCTATGTGTCCCTATTACTCCACCAGCAGTGTGGCACAAAAATCGTGCTCACCTGGGATATATGCTCTGCACACTGATCACCCTCTGCGGTGACATCACCTGAGATGCTCTGCACACTGATCACCCTCTGCAGTGACATCACCTGAGATGCTCTGCACACTGATCACCCTCTGCGGTGACATCACCTGAGATGCTCTGCACACTGATCACCCTCTGCGGTGACATCCCCTGAGATGCTCTGCACACTGATCACCCTCTGCGGTGACATCACCTGAGATGCTCTGCACACTGATCACCCTCTGCAGTGACATCACCTGAGATGCTCTGCACACTGATCACCCTCTGCGGTGACATCACCTGAGATGCTCTGCACACTGATCACCCTCTGCGGTGACATCACCTGAGATGCTCTGCACACTGATTACCCTCTGCGGTGACATCACATAGGATGCTCTGCACACTGATCACCCTCTGCAGTGACATCACATAGGATGCTCTGCACACTGATCACCCTCTGCGGTGACATCACCTGAGATGCTCTGCACACTAATTACCCTCTGCGGTGACATCACATAGGATGCTCTGCACACTGATCACCCTCTGCGGTGACATCACCTGAGATGCTCTGCACACTGATTACCCTCTGCGGTGACATCACCTGAGATGCTCTGCACACTGATCACCCTCTGCAGTGACATCACATAGGATGCTCTGCACACTGATCACCCTCTGCGGTGACATCACCTGAGATGCTCTGCACACTGATCACCCTCTGCGGTGACATCACCTGAGATGCTCTGCACACTGATCACCCTCTGCGGTGACATCACCTGAGATGCTCTGCACACTGATCACCCTCTGCGGTGACATCACCTGAGATGCTCTGCACACTGATCACCCTCTGCGGTGACATCACATAGGATGCTCTGCACACTGATCACCCTCTGCGGTGACATCACCTGAGATGCTCTGCACACTGATCACCCTCTGCGGTGACATCACCTGAGATGCTCTGCACACTGATCACCCTCTGCAGTGACATCACCTGAGATGCTCTGCACACTGATCACCCTCTGCGGTGACATCACCTGAGATGCTCTGCACACTGATTACCCTCTGCGGTGACATCACATAGGATGCTCTGCACACTGATCACCCTCTGCGGTGACATCACCTGAGATGCTCTGCACACTGATCACCCTCTGCGGTGACATCACCTGAGATGCTCTGCACACTGATTACCCTCTGCAGGTGACATCACCTGAGATGCTCTGCACACTGATCACCCTCTGCAGTGACATCACCTGAGATGCTCTGCACACTGATCACCCTCTGCGGTGACATCACCTGAGATGCTCTGCACACTGATCACCCTCTGCGGTGACATCACCTGAGATGCTCTGCACACTGATTACCCTCTGCGGTGACATCACCTGAGATGCTCTGCACACTGATCACCCTCTGCGGTGACATCACCTGAGATGCTCTGCACACTGATTACCCTCTGCGGTGACATCACCTGAGATGCTCTGCACACTGATCACCCTCTGCGGTGACATCACCTGAGATGCTCTGCACACTGATCACCCTCTGCGGTGACATCACCTGAGATGCTCTGCACACTGATCACCCTCTGCGGTGACATCACCTGAGATGCTCTGCACACTGATCACCCTCTGCGGTGACATCACCTGAGATGCTCTGCACACTGATCACCCTCTGCAGTGACATCACCTGAGATGCTCTGCACACTGATCACCCTCTGCAGTGACATCACCTGAGATGCTCTGCACACTGATCCCCTCTGCGGTGACATCACCTGAGATGCTCTGCACACTGATCCCCCTCTGCGGTGACATCACCTGAGATGCTCTGCACACTGATCCCCCTCTGCGGTGACATCACCTGAGATGCTCTGCACACTGATCACCCTCTGCGGTGATATCACCTGAGATGCTCTGCACACTGATCACCCTCTGCAGTGACATCACCTGAGATGCTCTGCACACTGATCACCCTCTGCGGTGACATCACCTGAGATGCTCTGCACACTGATCACCCTCTGCGGTGACATCACCTGAGATGCTCTGCACACTGATCACCCTCTGCGGTGACATCACCTGAGATGCTCTGCACACTGATCA